>NC_037680.1:117558854-117653234 GCF_003255815.1 Theropithecus gelada
GCCCGCCATCTCGCCCGGCTAGTTTTTTGTATTTTTTAGTAGAGACGGGGTTTCACCGTGTTCGCCAGGATGGTCTTGATCTCCTGACCTCGTGATCCACCTGTCTCGGCCTCCCAAAGCCGGCTAGTTTTTTGTATTTTTTTTTAGTAGAGACGGGATTTCACCATGTTAGCCAGGATGGTCTCGATCTCCTGACCTCGTGATCCGCCCGCCTCGGCCTCCCAAAGTGCTGGGATTACAGGCTTGAGCCACCGCGCCCGGCCTGATGGTATTTCTTAATAGAGAAAAGTTCATAATCAAATTTATCAAGCATTAGTGGTTAACAACTTGGGGGCCTTCTTTAAAAAGTATCCTTCCCCACACCAAAGTTAGAAGGTTATTCATGTATATTTTTTTCTCAAAGATTGAAAGTTTTGCTTTTGACATGTAAGTCATTAATCTATCTGAAGTAGACTGTGTGTGTGAGAGAAACTGGGCTGCAATTTCATTTTTTATGCATATGGGTAAACTGGATTTTTCATCTCTTCATGCTAAAAAGTCCCTTTTTCCCCCACTGTCAGTATCAAAATTCCACATATAAAAGTAGAATTCTGGCTGTGTCAATTTGATACTTCTGTGCCAATACTGCCCTGGGTTCACTCTAACTTTGTAAGTTCTGGAACTGACTGGGAAAATCCCTGTTCTTTACTCTTCATCTTCAGAAGTATCCTCGCTACCCTTGGCCTTTTTTCTTCCACATATACACCCTCAAATCTTCCAGCCACACTCAGTGGAAAAGGCCTTTGAGATAATGACTGAGTATGCACGGAATCCATTGGCCATTTTTGTGAAAACTGACATCTTTAGGATAATAAGTCTGTATCCATGGACATGGGATATCTCTCCATATATGACATTATGACTGACAATATCTTTCAGTAAAGTTTTATATGGAATTCAGATTTATTCCTAGATATTTTATAGTTTGATACTATTATATAGTTTGATACTAGTATACACTTTAAAAAATTACTTTTCCTGATTATTTATTACTGGAGTATATTTATTTGACCTTTGCATATTGACCTTATAGCCAACCATCTTGCCAAACTCTCCTATTCTTGTCATCCATTCTTTGGGGTTTTCTATATATATAATCATATCCTTTTTTTTTTTTTTTTTTTTTTTTTTTTTTTGAGACGGAGTCTCGCTCTGTCGCCCGGGCTGGAGTACAGTGGCGGGATCTCAGCTCACTGCAAGCTCCGCCTCCCGGGTTCACACCATTCTCCTGCCTCAGCCTCCTGAGTAGCTGGGACTACAGGCGCCCGCCACCTCGCCCTGCTAGGTTTTTTTTTGTATTTTTAGTAGAGACAGGGTTTCACCGTGTTAGCCAGGATGGTCTCAATCTCCTGACCTCATGATCCGCCCGTCTTGGCCTCCCAAAGTGCTGGGATTACAGGCTTGAGCCACCGCGCCCGGCCTATAATCATATCCTTTTAAAGGTTGTTTGCCTTTTAAAACTCAGACCTGCTCACACCTGTAATCCCAGCACTTTGGGAGGCCTAGGCAGATGAATCACTTGAGGCCAGGAAGGAGTTCAAGACTAGCCTGGCCAACATGACGAAACCTGTTTCTACTAGAAATACAAAAATTAGCCGGGCATGGTGGCGCATGCCTGTAATCCCAGCTACTCAGGAGGTTGAGGCATAAGAATCCCTTGAACCTGGGAGGCAGAGGTTTCAGTGAGCTGTGATCACGCCACTGCACTCCAGCCTGGGTGGCAGCACAAGACCCTGTCTCAAACATATAAAAATAAATTAAAACCCAGACCTACAACTCACCTGATTTTTGTATAAAGTAGCAGCTAGTTCTTTTTCTTACGCAGACTCGTTATCTCCCCACAGCTCTGCAGTGCCAGCTGTGCTGTCAATCTGGTGTTCATGTATGCACAGGTCCGTTTCTGGGTTCACTCCTCTGTTCTGTTGTTTTACCTTCTTTGAGCCAATAGCAACTACTTTAATGATGGCAGCTTTGGTGCTACTTGCTATGCTAGGGGCCCGGAGTCCTCCCAACTTGACCGTTAAGAGCGTCTCACCTGTTCTCAGTCCTTTGCTTGCCTATGAAAGTTTAGGATCAGCTTGTCAAGTTCCACAAAGCACTTGTTGGGACTTTAAATGACCAAACCTCTGAGGCCCTGTGTGCCTGTGAAAATTCTTGTTAGCCTGCACATCTGAAGGACAGTTTGGATGGATCTAAAATTCTGGGTTTGAATTCCCTTCTTGTTCATTTCTTCAAATATTAGTCCATTGTCATCTGTGTCCAGTATCGCTGTCACCGTTGTTAACTGTTATTTCCGGGTAGGATAATCTCATTCTCCCTGGAAGCTGTTAGACTTTATTTTTCTCAAGAAAAGGAGGATTCCCCAGGGAGTCCCATGTATCCCCTAAAGCACAATTAACACTCCTGATTGGTGTTTCCTCACCAAGCAACTATCCAAGTCAGGGCTGTACCTCAAGCCCAAGGGAGAATCTCATGGAGAGGAGGCAGGTTCTCGAGATTGTAGCTGGTCGTCCTAGAGGTTTGGAGGGGCAGAAGCAAAGGAGTGGGTGCTGAAACTAGTCAGATTATTCCTGTTTTCCCCATCTTCTCGCCCCAGCTGGGCTCTTGGACTAGCTTGGTTTTATCCCCCTAGATAGCTGCACCAGTGGTTTGGGTGGCCGCCACCCAGAAAGACAGGCAGTTGCCTTCCCCATATAATACCAGGCAAGGGCAGAGCGTAAGCTGCTTTGCTCTGTAATTTATCCTCAGGGTGCAGCCACATCCCTGTTCCCCAACCCATTCAAAGCAGCCTTCTCTCTGTTTTTATTTATGTGTGAGTGTGTGACCATAAACCCAGGATTTAGTGGTGATGTCTGCACGGGACAAGGCTGCGGTGGGCAGCTCTCTGGTGACCTCCCATCCTGTGGCTGCATGAGCTGCAGGCATGCGGCCCAGCAGCCCAAGAATGGTGCAAGTGTCTGTCACAGTCTCTGTAGCCACAGCTGTCGCACACATGGCAGGTAAGCACTGATGATACTACCTTGTGGATTCTAAATACCCCTGCACATAGCCATATTCTGTAGGGTTTCTGTTAAGATGTCCCTGGACAGTTGTGTACACTGTCTAAAATTCATGTAGAATTGCAAGGGACCCAGAATAACAAAACAATTCTGAAAAAGAGGAAAAAAGTAGGAGGATTCGCACCTCCTAGTGTTGGAAGTTGCTACAAAGCAATGGTAATGCGCTCAGTGTGGTAATGGATTAAGGATAGGCATTTAGATCCGTGGAAAAGAATTGAGAGTCCAGGGCCGGGCGCGGTGGCTCACACCTGTAATCCCAGCACTTTGGGAGGCCAAGACGGGCAGATCACGAGGTCAAGAGATTGAGACCACAGTGAAACCCCGTCTCTACTTAAAATACAAAAAATTAGCCAGGCGTGGTGGCGGGCGCCTGTAGTCCCAGCTACTTGGGAGGCTGAGGCAGGAGAATGGCGTGAACCCCGGAGATGAAGGTTGCAGTGAGCCGAGATCACGCCACTGCACTCCAGCCTGGGTGACAGAGCGAGACTCCATCTCAAAAAAAAAAAGAATTGAGAGTCCGGAAATAAACCACACATCGGTGGCCAACTGACTTCGACAAGGGGACCGAGACCATTCAATGTGGAAAGAATAGTCTTCTCAGCAAATAGTGCTGGGACAGCTGGATATCCACATGCAAAAGAATGAGGCCGGACCCCTCATACCATATACCTCATAACACAAATTAACACAAATTGACCAACAACCTAAATGTTAGGAGCTAAAACCAAAACTCTTAGAAGAAAACACAGGAGTAAATCTTCATGACCTTGGATCATAGGGGTCCTTAGGCTTAACAATAACAGTATAAGCAACAACAAAAATCTGTGTATAAACTGCGCTTCATCAAAACTTAAAACTTCTGTGCCTCAAAGGATGCCATCAAGGAAGTGACATGACAGCCTGCGAGTGAAGGAAACGTCCAAATCACACCCGATCAGAGACCCGTATCCAAAATAAAGAGCTCTGACAACTGAACAATAAAAAGACAACCCAATGTAAACATGGGCAAATCATACCTGATAAGAAACCTGAATCTTAAATAAGGAACTCTGACAACTGAATAATAAAAAGACCACCCAATTTAAACACAGGCAAATCATACCTGATAAGAGACCTGTATCTAAAAGAGCTCTGACAACTGAACAATAAAAAGACAAACAACCCAATTCAAACATGGGCAAAGGACCTAAACGGACACTTCTGCAAGGAAGATATGCAAATGGCCAGCAAGCACACTGAAAAGATCATTGACATCATTAGTCAGCAGGGAAATGCAAATCAAAACCACTAGGATGGTGGGAATTAAAAAGTCAGATAATAATAAGCATTGGTGAGAACGTGGAGAGATCAGAACTGTCTCACTGCTGGTGGGACTGTGAAGTGTGCAGCTGCTTTTGGGGAAGAAAAAAACAAACAGTCTGGCAATTCCTTAAAGGATTAAACCAATAGTTACCATATGTCCCAGTAATTCCACTCCTAGGTATATACCCAAGAGAAATGAAAACCGATGTCCACACGAGGTCTTGTATACAAATGTTTGTAGCAGCATAGCACAAAAGCCAGAAAGTGGAAACCACCAAAGTGTCAATCAACTAATGAAAGGATAAATGGCCAGGCGCGGTGGCTCACGCTTGTATTCCCAGCACTTTGGGAGGCCGAGGTGGGCAGATCACCAGGTCAGGAGTTCGAGACCAGTCTGGCCAACACAGTGAAACCTTGTCTCTACTAAAAATACAAAAATTAGCTGGGCATGGTGGCGTACACCTGTAATCCCATCCACTCAGGAGGCTGAGGCAGGAGAATCGCTTGAACTGGGAGGCAGAGGTTGCAGTGAGCCAAGATCATGCCACTGCACTCCAGCCTGGGAGACAGAACTAGATTCCATCTCAAAAAAAAAAGGAAAGAAAGGATAAGCAAAACGTGGTATATCCACTCAGTGGAACATGATTCAACCGTAAAACAAGGAAGGAAGTGCTGCTGTGTGTCACAACATGCATGAATCTTGAAAACATTACGCTAAGTGGAAGAAGCCAGACACAAAAGACTCTGCGCTGATTCCATTCATATGAAAGTCCAGAAGAGGGGGATCTCTAGTGACAGAAAATACATTCGTGGTTGCTCAGGATGGGAGGGTGGAGGGGATGGGAAGGCAGTAACAGCCAAAGGGTACACGGTTTCTTTCTGAGGTCATGAAAATGTTCTAAAATTGTGCTGATGGATACCTGTAACTGTGAATATGCTTAAAAACAATAAATTGTACACTTTGGGTGAATTTTGTGTTACATGAATTATATCTCAATAAAGCTGGTTTAAAAAAGTTATGTGCAGGCCAGGCGCAGTGGCTCACGCCTGTAATCCCAGCACTTTGGGTGGCTGAGGCAGGTGGATCACTTGAGGTCAGGAGTTCTAGACCAGCCTGGCCAACATAGGGAAACCCTGTCTCTACTAAAAATACAAAAATTAGCCAGACGAGGTGGCAGGCAGCTGTAATCCCAGCTACTCAGGAGGCTGAGGCAGGAGAATTGCTTGAACCCAGGAGGCGGAGGCTGCAGTGAGCCGAGATCGCACCACTGCACTCCAGCCTGGGCAACAGGGTAAGACTCTCAAAAAAAAAAAAAAAAGTAATGTGCAGAATAATGTTTTTAGTATGTTATCTTTTGTGTAGGAAAATGGAGAAGGGAAATACAAATTTTGTCCTCATTTTTATAAAGAAATGAAACTAATAAGATGGTTCACTAAAGGAGGGAAAGAACCGCATAGTGGGACTGGAGATCGGCTAGGCTTCTCTGAATGAACCTTGTTTTGTAGTTTTGACTTTAGAACCAAAAAAAAGTTTTTAAAAACATTAAAAAGAAAAGGCAACACTAAAAATTGAAAACATACTGAAATAAGTAAACCTAGCTATCATGTTGATGGTATAACCACACAGGAAAAAAATATCGTTGCAAGCGATTTTAATAAGAGTAGTCTATTCACCCCTGGTGGAATATAGTCTAAGGATAAAAAGCATTGCCAAGAAATTTTAGGCTATACTCAGTGATCTTAATGTTAGTAGTAATACTTGTATTATTATTTTGAAATGATTACATGTATATGGTGGGATAAAGAAAATAATATTTTCAGTGTAAAGAATTAAAAATATAAAATGAAAGAAGTTAAAAATCTTGTTTGTTTTGGCCGGGTGCAGTGGCTCACGTCTGTAATCTGGCACTTGGGGAGGCTGAGACGGGCGGATCACGAGGTCAGGAGTTTGAGACCAGCCTGGACAACACGGTGAAATCCTGTCTCTACTAAAAATAAAAAAATTGGTCGGGCACGGTGGCTCAAGCCTGTAATCCCAGCGCTTTGGGAGGCCGAGACGAGCGGATCACGAGGTCAGGAGATCGAGACCATCCTGGCTAACACAGTGAAACCCCGTCTCTACTAAAAAATACAAAAAACTAGCCGGGTGAGGTGGCGGGCGCCTGTAGTCCCAGCTACTCGGGAGGCTGAGGCAGGAGAATGGCAGGAACCCGGGAGGCGGAGCTTGCAGTGAGCTGAGATTGGGCCACTGCACTCCAGCCTGGGCGACAGAGAGAGACTCTGTCTCAAAAAAAAAAAAAAAATTAAAAAAAAAAAAAATTAGCCAGGTGTGGTGGCGGGCACCTGTAAATCCCAGCTACTTGGGAGGCTGAGGTGGGCGAATTGCTTGAACCCAGGAGGCGGAGATTGCAGTGAGCCAACATTGTGCCACTGCACTCCAGCCTGGGCAACAGAGCAAGACTCTATCTCAAAATAAATAAAATCTTGTTTGTCTTTTGATTCTGTTAATTTGACATGGAAAAATTAGTATGAACTCATAACGTGTTTATTTTTTAAAGAAATCTAATTTTCTAGTTCTGTTCATCGAAAGGCCTGAAGCTGTGACATCCCATAATAGGGAACAGCGTGAGTGCCCGGGCTGTGGACTCTAGATCTCATTCTCATCAAGAAACCAGTGATATCTGGAGAAATGGGTGATTCCAAGACTGAAGCAGGATGTGGACAGAATAAGCCCAGGACATGCTGTGTAAAAAGCAAGCAAGCTTTCAAAACAGCAGATCGTGTCCTGAGGGCAGGGAGCCAACCTGAAGGGCTCCCGAATAAATCGAGCATCAGGAAAATGACTGACCGCAATGGCCGGAAGCCCATGAAATATACCAGTATCTCTGTGTTCATCATGACGCTCAAAAAAAAAAAAAGCAACCTAGTGGGCAACTCTAGAGCTTGCTGAGGACCAACTCGGTCTGCAGGCACACAAGTAAAGGAGTAGGATGGAGCTTCACACTGCTGTGCCTGGGGTGGGCCACAGTCCAAGGTGACCACGGGGTAGGTGAGGGAACGCCTGTCTTCACAGACCACTCTCCAGCTGGTGAAGGCAGGAGCCACAGGGTCAGACGCAGGCCTGTGGGAGGACAGCCCTTGGATCAGGGATCTCGATGTCTTGCTCGAGCCAGCAGGTGGAAGGCCGATGGGGACTTTATTCTGGGTTGGTCAAACTGCCAACACTGGACCAGTGACCAGTCCTCATGTCACTCCAGCGGGACTTGGACACATCACAGGCTGCCTGGGCTGGCTGGGGGTGCACATGCATCCCTGAGAAGCAGCCCTGCAAAGACCATCTGAACCTAAACCCTATCAAGCACCTCTCTCTAATTAGAGTTTACAGGAAACACGGGGGTGGGAACAAGTGAGCAGTCAGTCACATCCAGGCGGGGAACTCTACAGGACAGACGACCTTGTTTTTTCCGTGAATAAAGCGGGAGGTTGAAGGAGACTTCAGGTGCATCACACAAGGCAATGTGCAGGCCCCAAGAGCCCTCATCAGGTTAGACCTGAAATCAGGACATTTTTAAGACGACCAGGAAAATTCGAACATGACCTGGGATTTTTATGATACTGAGGAATGACTGCTAATTTCTAATAATAATAATTTGTGGTTACGTAAAGTATTAGATCCTGCTGACATGTTCACAGGAGAAATGATACCTGTGAGAAAGGGGACGACAGACAGATAAAAATAGATGAAGCAGGACTGGCCAGTTTTGATCAGTGTTGAAGTTGAGTGCATGGTGCTCTTCATGCTTACATGTTGTAGGTTTGAACATTTTCATAATAAAGGGATTTTTTAAAGCCCCAAAACTCATTTTAACCATATCAAGAAAGGCAAAAAGATGGCCAGGCGTGATGGCTCACGCCGGTAATCCCAGCACTTTGGGAGGCCAGGGTGGGTGGATTACCTGTGGTCAGGAGTTTGCGACCAGCCTGGCCAACATGCTGAAACCCCATCTCTACTAAAAATACAAAAATTAGCCAGGCATGGTGGCGGGCACCTGTAATCTCAGCCACTCAGGAGTCTGAGGCAGGAGAATTACTCGAACCCGGGAGGCGGAGGTTGCAATGAGCAGAGATCGCGCCACTGCACTCCAGCGTGGGCGACAGAGCAAGACTCCGTCTCAAAAACAAAAACAAACAAACAAAAAAAAGCAAAAAGACAAGGAAAGTCCCAGAGGACAGGGGCAGAGAAAGAAAACCCAAAGTGAACCCAGCAAGGAAGGAGGAGCAGCCAGCGGGAGAAACCCAGGGCTCGGAACCGGCAGGGGCAGCAAGGCCTGGGGCGGCTGCATGTGTGGGACAAGCACACGGGGAGGCCTGTGAAGAGTAGAAGAGGAGCGTTGGACAGGGTGGGGGTGCTGGATTGGATGGGCGGGGGAGGCCGGGCTTCACTGTTAGACATGGTGGGGTGGGCACAATTCTTACTCTTTCGTGTTTTTCAATGTTAAGTTAAAAATTAAAACAGGAATCTTGACAAAGCTGAAAAATAATAATCATAAGGAGAAAAATAAGGACAGAGTGAACACTAAGGGAGAAAGGCCAGGCTGACCCCCTCCTGCGTCACTGCAGACTGCCCAGCTCCTGTGGCCAGCGTGGCGAGGCCGGACTGCCCAGCTCCTGTGGCCAGCGTGGCGAGGCCACTGCCCAGCTCCTGTGGCCAGCGTGGCGAGGCCACTGCCCAGCTCCTGTACAGGGCCAGCGTGGCGAGGCCACTGCCGGGGACGGGCGGCATCTCTGCACAGAGGGTTGCATTAGAGCCCCAGGAGGGGCCTCAGGATCCAAGCAGCAGAAACCCTGTTCAGGGGCAAAGCCAGCAAGGGTCGGGGTTGGGGAGGGGCCACAGGCCAGTGGAGGCTCAGCACTCAAGGCCCCGCTCCTCCCTCCCTCTCTTCCTCCTCCTTCTCCTCCTCTTTGTTCATCTTCCTTCCTTCCAGTACTGAGGTCAGGGCCAGGCACGCTGCGGTCTGTCTCCTCACCTCTGCTCTCTCTCAGCACCTGGGCTGGGACCGCGCTCTAGGGCCCAGAGGCGTTTGGGAGGCCACCGCAGCACGCCACGGAGGAGTGCACAGCCACCCTGCATCAAGTCAGGTCATCGAGGAAGGGACAGCAACATGTCCATGAGGCAGGCCTGACCTGCGCTCCCAGTGACTAACCTCTCGTGACCTCTGTTTCCAGACGTCCCTGGGAACTGTTCAGAAAACTTCTGTCAGAACGGAGGCACCTGTGTGCCGGGCGCGGACGCCCACAGCTGTGACTGCGGGCCAGGGTTCAAAGGCAGACGCTGCGAGCTCGGTAAGTCAGGGCTTGGCCTCAGGGCGCCCCTTACCACAAAGCCTGTGCCTCGGCCTAGCACTGCTGGGCCACAGCTGGGTTTGCCACGGGAGCCTCCAACCATGAGGTGCCAGACGGGGAGCCTGGTGCACGGGGCTGACCCCTGAGTCCCTGGGGGCTGCGCTGCCGCCCCAAGCACCAGGATGGGAGGTGCTGCCCGTCACAGGGGTCAGAACACCCACAGCATGCGAGGCTCAGCTGCGGAGGGCTCCCTGACCCAGCCAGAGCAGGTGTCCGGAGAAGGGACTCCCACCTCCACAATACTGACCTGCCCCGGCCTTAGAGGAAGCCAGCTGCAGACCCCCGAGCCCTCTTCCCCGGCCTTAGAGGAAGCCTAAGGGGTTTCGCTACAGACCCCCGGGCCTTCTCTTCGGGCAGGGCCTCTCGGAGGGGCAGGAGGAGCATGTCAGGAGCCCCTGGCGAGCCACTGCCCTTCCTTGTTGCAGCCTGTATAAAGGTGTCCCGCCCCTGCACGAGGCTGTTCTCCGAGACAAAGTCCTTTCCAGTCTGGGAGGGAGGCGTCTGTCACCACGTGTAAGTTGGTTTCTGTCCTCCGCCTTACCACATTTGTAGTGTGTTTTTTTTGTTTTTTTTTTTGTTTGTTTTTTTGAGACAGAGTCTCGCTCTGTTGCCCAGGCTGGAGTGCAGTGGTGTGATCTTAGCTCACTGCAAGCTCCGCCTCCCGGGTTCACGCCATTCTCCTGCCTCAGCCTCCCCAGTAGCTGGGACTAGAGGCGCCGCCACCTCGCCCGGCTAATTTTTTTATTTTTAGTAGAGACAGGGTTTCACTGTGTTAGCCAGGATGGTCTCGATCTCCTGACCTCATGATCCGCCCCATCGGCCTCCCACAGTGCTGGGATTCCAGGCGGGAGCCACCGCGCCGGCCAGGTTGTTGCTACTATTATCATCATCTTCATTATTGGTTTGCTTTGAATTGCATGAGTTTCTGCCCCTCAACTTCCCACAGTGCTGGGATCACAGGCGTGAGCCACCGCGCCCGGCCTGTAGAGTGTTCTTGACTCCTCAAAGTGCTTTCTCAAAGCCACCCACCTACCCCTGAGGGGGGACGACAGCTGCAGTCACAGAAGGGACTTGCTTTGATCACCGATTCCCTCCATGCCACAAATTAGGCAGCTGAGGCAGAAAAACTGAATAACTGCCCCAAGTCCATGCAGCTCAGGAGCAGGGGCTGAGAAGAACCCAGACCCCCGGCCCCCCGGCCCCCAGGCCCCCAGACCTTCCTCCCCACACATCATCCACCCAGACCCCCAGCCCCTAGGCCCCCAGACCTTCCTCCCCACACATCACCCACCCAGGCCCCAGGCCCCTGGCCCCCAGACCTTCCTTCCCACACGTCGGCCCAGTGCCCACTGAATGGCAGGGCCAACTGAAGTGACCTTCCTCTCTTCTCTTCCTCAGAGCCCCCTGGAAAAACAAACAGTTCATGAGAATGCCGGCCTCAGTTCTGCCATTAACTCATGATGTGGCCTCAGGCCCCCCATCTCCGAGACAGGCTGTGGAGGGAGAGCTGCCCAGCCCATCTCTTAGAACCTTTCTTGCTAACACTCTGAGTCTGTGGGTTACGCAATCAATTTAGTCAACAGATAACTTACTGAACACCTGCTGTGAGCTGGGCACGGTTCTAGATACTCAGCACACATCAGGAACAGAGCAGACCAAAGCCCTGCCTTCAGGACCCGTTCATTGCAGATGAGGGGACAGACAATAGCAGTGAGTGTGTGGTGTGGCAGGTGGTGAGTGCAAAGGGAAACAGGACGAGATGACAGGATGAGACTAGGAGAGCCTGCTGGGGATGGGCAGGGGCTGGTACAGAAAGAGGGTGCTCACCCTCTTGGAGATGAGAGGGTAAGCCTCCTGAAGAGGGTGATGCTGAACAGACATGGAGGAGGGACACCTGAGGGAAGGACGTTCCAGACAGCCAGAGGACCAGTTACCAAGGCCCCGAGTCAGGAGTGTCCCTGGCATGTTGGGGGAGAAGTGGAGAGTGGTGAGAGGTGAGGGACAGGGAACCTCCAGGGCCATGGAGACCCACAGAAGGACTCTGGTGTTTGTCCGTCATGAAATGGGGAGCTACCAAAGGGTTCTGAGCAGAGGAGTGACATGTTCGATTACACTACTTTGGATGTTCTGCGGAGAATGGGATGTAAACAGGCAAGGGTAGAAGCTTCGTTGGAGCTTGGACGTGAAGCCAGGTGTAATATGTAGCAGGAACACATATGAGATGCTAATCTGTGTTGAGATTTGGGAAGCCGTATTGACAGTCCACTGAATTTGGATTCTGTGCAGTGGCCGTCCAAACCCACAGTATCTACCATCTTCCCGCTGTGCTTAGTTACACCAGTGCCTGCTGGTGACCACCAAGTATCCAACAAGAAGACCCTTCCTGTCCTGAAAGCATTCTATCCTTTCCCTTTCAACCTATCTGCATATTTCAAGTGACTTCCTTGTATTTAACATAGAGGTGGGTCTTGCTTGATATCTAGTCTGACAGTCTGGTTTTTATTGGAGTATTTAGACAATTTACATCACCTTCCACATCATGACCAGCGTGGTTGGATTTAAACTTCCATATTGCTGTTTGTTTTCTATTTTTCCCATCTGCTTTCTGTTACTTTTTCCCTTTTTCCTGCCTGATTTTGGATGACTTTTTACTATATTTTGTCCAGTTCTCTGGTGGTTCACACTGGGAGGTTAATTCCAGATTCTGTTACTCTTTCATGTCCAGAAATGGAAGTCTTACCACAGGTTTTAGATCCTCAAGGTTCTACGAGACTTAGCATATGAGTTGGAGCTTTGCCTGCTGAACTCCTTGGATCTCCCTTTTAAACAGCTCTGACATTTGAGAACTTTAACAAAAGACAAAACACATTCCCATCCATTATTATCTACAAACTTGTAAGAGAGATGGTATGAGTAGGTCCCATTTTACCTGCAACTGAGACTTAAAACGTCAAGAGACTTGCTTGAAGTAGCCTGATGAATAAATGGAAGAGGCAGGAGATGAAATCAGGCCTCCTGTTCTATAATGCCTACATGGGAATCCTGAATCCCAATCCCCAACACTTCTCAAACTTCTCTGTGAAATACCCAGAAAAACAGAGAAGTGGGGTCATACCTTCCCCAGGCCTCAGGCGAAGTGGCCTGCCTCTAGCACTGACATGTCTTTGAAATGTCACAGTTTATTTTTAGTACCATATACTTTGTCAGCGCTCATCAGAATGCACAGTAAAATGGGTTTATTTTATGTATATTATTGTACCTCAATAAATGTGTTACAAATCACATGACATTTATGTTAAACATCTTAATACATCAATAGGAGGTAATGTTTCATTCAGAAAATAGCAGCTTTTCCCTCAGACACCTTCAGGGTTACCTGTGGGTTCACATAGCCTAGGTTAAGCAGTTGGCAACATTTTGCTTCACTGTCTGGTTTTACAAAGCTATCTTGTGACAACAGGTATAAAAGAGTCTACAGAGTTCACCAAGACATCTGCTTCAAAGAGAGCTGTGAAAGCACAAGCCTCAAGAAGACCCCAAACAGGTGCCTCCGGGGAGCAGGCCCATGCCGTGTCCTGCATGGAGCCCACAGGGTGATGGGGCAAGGGCGGCGGTGCTATGGGATGCTGCAGGCCTGCGGGTGGAGCCAGGCGGTCTACTCACCCGGATAGGCAGCCCCTGGCCAGCCACGTTCTGCTACGAAACTGTATGTCCATATACGTGCATGTGAGCGTACACAGAGGGGCCCAGCCGGGCATGCTGGGTGCCGGGGGAGGTCACACGGTGGGTGCTGGGAGTCACTCTGGTTATGCGTATTCACACAGAACACGGTGCTACAATTGGGAAGCACAGGGTGTAACTGACAGCCCCGAGTATTTAACGGCCAATATAGGGTGTCGCTGTTTACTTTTCATTCACTCACACCCAGGTTCTTTCCCCAAAGGGTTCAAGGTAGTTACAAGAATTACTCCTGTTTGGGGTTTACTGAAAGAAGTACCTGAGAATATTATATGCTTTAGAAACCACAGAGTCGAAACCTGTCATCGTCCTCATATACCAATGAGTAGCCACGCTATTTGTTTGCCATTACCAAGTGTCAGGGCGAGGCCGCAGCCTGCAGCTCACCAGCAGTGCTGCTCGGCCTGCGCCCGTCTCCCGGCTCTTCCCTGGGGTAGCTTTTGCTTGCTTTCTCCCATGTCCGTCCTTCTCTCTCTCTCTGACTCACATCCAGCCATGTTTCTAGCCTTGTCACTCCCAAACTACTGCCTCAAGCCGGGCGGGCGCACACAAACTAAAATGCTAATCTCCACAGCGGTGTCTGGACTAATGGTATCCCCCACCCTGGAATATATGTGAGCTAAAGACAGGATTTCAGCAGGCATCCTGGACTGAGGTAGCTGTAGGATTCAAAGTACACAGTCTTTTTTTCATTAAACAACTTTTCTCTATTTCAGGAAACAAAGTAAGAGTCAGACACTGGAGAAATCTTAAGGTACGTCCCTGCTGCTCCTGCAGCACTACCACAGAGCTGCTGGGAAGTGGGGGGCGACTGCCCAGCCCTGGGGCTCTCCGAGTGCCGCTGCCTACTTACTAAGCACTGCTAAGGGAAGCTCGGTCCTGTGCTGCTGTGTTACAGACTCCTAGGCAGGAAGGTTTCAGAATTTCCCAAGGGGAAAAAGACATGAACCTGCTCTGGCCACTGACAAATACATCTTCAGGTGGAAATGAGGCTCTCTGTGAATAGGGGCAAATCCCACTCTTTCTCAAGGGAAACGTGGCCAAGAAACCCCTCGATCAGCTGC
The DNA here is from genome assembly GCF_003255815.1 of Theropithecus gelada. Lineage (NCBI taxonomy): Eukaryota > Metazoa > Chordata > Mammalia > Primates > Cercopithecidae > Theropithecus > Theropithecus gelada. Next base: position 117,573,460 of record NC_037680.1, read on the forward strand.
AGTGGGAGGAAGAGGCAGGAGGGTGGGCACTTGGAGAGGCTGGAAGACCACCTGGCACCTGGGAGGAGGGGCCACGGGCAGTGAGAGGGCCTGGGCTGCTGAGAAATTCCGGGGGTTCCAGGACAGAGCTAAGACAGTGCCTCCCAGAGCTTGTGAATGGCATTCTGTCAGAACTAAAAATGGGGTAGGGGCCTTGATCACTTAATATTTAGAAAGTCTCAAAGACTGTCTGTCACTAGGAAACTCATCGCTGACACTAGACTCATAGGCATTCATAAATCCTGAAATGAAAGAAACTTTCTAACCTTTTTTGATTAAGCTAGCATTTCCCAAACTCTTTTGGCAACCAAACCCCCATCCTGCCCCTGCCTCCTGCTGCTGCATCTTCAACAACACTGGTATTCTTCACAATGGTTTGCAGAAGACTGGGATAGACCACAGAAAACCATCTACAACCTGTTATCAGTTTCATACTGACTACAGTTTCTTATCAACATGTCACTGTGCATGAAAGATCAATTTCTGGTTGGCCTAGGACAGCTTTGCTACTCACGCCCCTTAAATGAGCCTTCACAGTTCCTCTTCCTGTGGTACAGATGAGAGTGAGGCACCCTTGGGTAACAAGCCACTTCAAAACAGGTCTATGTTTTGTTATATGCCTAAAAAAATAAAGGAGAAATGTGATTCGGAAACCTTTAAAAACGAACAGAAGCAAAAGAGCTTTTCAGGTAAAGGCTCACACACTCCAAAGGAAGAATGTCCACACCACCTGGGGGAAGGCCTGGGCCAGAGCTCCACAGATGGCCGGAACTTGAGCTCTGAGTTGGCCATGACAGAGGGCATGCATCTGCCTCTTCGGATGTGGAAAGGCTCTCCATAAGAGAGCAGCTGGCAGCGTTCACTTCCTGTTGACTCAAAGGAATCACTTCCTGCCATAAGAGAGCAGCTGGCAGCGTTCACTTCCTGTTGACTCAAAGGAATCACTTCCTGCTCCCACCTCACCCTCCAAAGACACACACACTAAACACACTCCAGGCTTGTAAGCAATTTACTACAGCCGAGCATCACCTAACAATGGAGATGCGTTCTGAGAACTGCTTTGTGAGGCGAGGTCATCTGGGTGAACATCATAGCGCATACTTAGAACAAACCTAGATGGCGCCGCATACCGCGCACCTAGGCTGTATGGCAGAGCCTGTGCTTCCAGGTTACACACCACAGCGTGTTACTGAATACTGTAGGCAGTTGTAACACAGTGCCAAGTGTGTGTGTATCTAAACACAGAAAACCTACAGTAAAAATATGGTATAAAAGATAAAAAATGGTACACCTGTGCCGGGCACTTACCATCATTGGAATGTGCAGGACTGGCAGTTGTGCAATAATAAATTAGTTCTTCAATAAGAAATTAACCTTAGCGTACTGTAACTTTTTTACTTTATACATTTTTAATTTTTACTTTTTAACTCTTTGTAATAACAGCTTAAAATACAACCACACTGTACAGATGTTCAAAACTGTTTTCTATCCTTATTCTAAGTGCTTTTTCTGTTCTTAAAAATTTTGTTTTTTACTTTTTAACTTTTGTTAAAAACTAAGACACAAACATACACATTGGCGTAGGCCTACACAGGGTCAAGATCATCCATGTCACCTTCCTTCACTTCCACATCATGTCCCAGTAACACACATGGAGCTGTCACCTCCTGTGACAATGATTCCTTCTTCTGGATACCTCCTGAAGGACCTGCCTGAGGCCATTTTACAGTTAACTTTTTTTTTTTTTTTGAGACGGAGTCTCGCTCTGTCACCCAGGCTGGAGTACAGTGGCGCTATCTCGGCTCACTGCAAGCTCCATCTTCCAGGTTCACGCCATTCTCCTGGCTCAGCCTCCTGAGTAGGTGGGACTACAGGCGCCCACCACCATGCCCAGCTCATTTTTTGTATTTTTAGTAGAGACGGGGGTTTCACCGTGTTAGCCAGGATGGTCTCGATCTCCTGACCTCGTGATCTGCCTGCCTTGGCCTCCCAAAGTGCTGGGATTACAGGCTTGAGCCACCGCGCCCGGCCAACTTTTTTTTATAGGTAGGAGTACACTCTAAAATCATGATGAAGAGTATAGTAAATACATAAACCAGTAACATCACAAATTATGATCAAGTATTATGTACTGTACATAATTGTATGTGCTAGACTTCTATACACAGGGCAGTGCAATAGGTTTGTATACACCAGCATCACCACAAACACACAAAGAATTCTTCTAGCACTTTGGGAGGCCGAGGTCAGTGGATCACTTGAGATCAGGAGTTTGAGACCAGCCTGGCCAACATGATGAAACCCCATCTCTACTAAAAATACAAAAATTAGGCATGGTGGTAGGCACCTGTAATCCCAGCTACTCAAGAGGCTGAGGCAGGAAAATCACTTGAACCCAGAAGGCAGAGGTTGCAGTGGGCTGAGATTGTGCCACTACACTACAGCCTGGGCAACTGAGCAAGACCCTCTGTCTCAAAAAAAAAAAAAACAATTTTGTACCATGGCTATGACCTCAGCTCCACTGTAATCTCATGGGACCACTGTCATGCGTGCAGTCCTTCATCATATGGTGCCTAACTGTACTAGAATTAAGAATCCACAAACATAATTTGGGTTTGAGATATTTATATGGTGGTAAGTCACCTGAAATATTAATGTATCTTTTTAAAAGCTTGCCTAGCACATCCACTCCCATAAAAACAAATCAGAAACCCCCAATTAATTATCAAATACTGGCTTATAGAACACCTATTCTTGAAATAATGGAGAAAACACACAAAAAAGCAGGAAACAGAAACACACGCACCCAGACACCTGTCCAAGAACAACATGAGAATTCACTTCAACCCAGAGCAACTTGACGCAGCTGTGCCCTTGGAGAAAAGACTGAGTCATTACTGGGAGGAGGAGGGCAGGGTAGAGGAACAGCCTGTTGATTTCCCATTTAAAAGTTGTAATGCTGAGCCCACCTGTTCCTAAAGATGGGGATGTAGTCAGTGGAGGCTGCCCCTCCCCGTGTGCACTGCCATATGGTAGAATCCTGGTGCTCTAAGAACGCAGGGGCCTCTGGATGACAGGCCCTGAGGGCCACTAAGAGAAACAGGTTGCAGCCCATTTAAAGGAGTGGGAATGCCTATCATTCTCCTCATGCTTCACTTTGTTTTCTCTTCAAAGGATTTAAGACGTTCTTGTTACACTCCACCAACCTCACGAGTTTCTAAAACCCAGGAAGATGAGGTCTAAAAACTGGATGAAAAAGGACACCCTGAGAGAAAAGGTCCTCGCTGGAGTCGGTCCCCTCTGGGACCTCTCTCCTCACGCCTCTAGAAGACAGATGGCCAGGCCTGTGCACACACCAGCCCACCCTGAGAGTCCCCTCTGGGACCAATCACCTATGAGTCCTGCGATGCATTAAGCAGCCTGTGCCCTCACCCAGGCTGCTGTTCCCGAAGGTGTGGTCTGTGCCTCTGCGGATGGGATGACAGCTGGCCATTCCCCGGGATCAGTGAGGCTGTCAGCCTTGCTTCTGCAGTATTCGGAAACCTGTTCTTACACTCCAAAGCCAGAGAAAGAATTCTGCCTTCGAGGCCTAATAAATTGAGAAGGAACCGTGATGGACCACTTCCAAAACAGAGATGGGGGGCAGCGGCCGAAGGGCAGAGACCAGGTGATGCTGGGAGGAAAGCTGGGTTGCAGACACAGCCGCCCCTGCTCTGGTCCTTCAGCGAGTTTATGATGCTCGTGCAGGTCGACAAGCCATCCTACGGACTAGGACAATTCAGAAGAGGAAATGGTAACACGAAGGTGGAGTTCAGACTCTCAGACAACAGCAGGGCTGGCAGCGTTTCTCTGTAAAGGGTCAGACAGTAAGTATTTTCAGCTCTGCAGACCAGAGGTCCCTGCGGCTACAGCGCAGACACAGCCACAGGCGTGGAATTGAACGGCTGTGGCAATGTTCCAATAAAAACTTATTTACAATAACAGGTGGGGGCCAGATGGGCCCATGGGCCATATTTGGTGAACCCTGTTCTATGAGATCACCTAGGCTTCAGCCTTCAACAGTGGAAGCCATCCCTGAATGACAAGTCACAAGGGCATCAAAGACCCCTGAATTTTCATGGAAAAAGCTATCCAGACCCCTACTTGGAAAGCTAAGGCACACTGCCGCGAAGCAGCAAGGACGCCTTACAAGTCTCAGTGCAACAGAGACAGACACCTGGGCTGGGCTGGACAATGTTTAAGGTTCCTATTAGTCCATGACTCGAGTAATACTGTTTTAGGCTATCGGGTAGTAAACACGATCTTAGACATCCCCATCTTCAGAAGCAGGACAGTGCGGCACCTCAGCACACCCGCTTCCCACCGTGCTGCAGAGCGGCTCTCTTCCCCTGCGAATGTTTCAACCAGAGCAGCCGATCGCACCTCCTCTCATGTTGAGCCTCACGATGGCTGACCCAGCGGGAAAGCCGGCGCCCTGCCGCACCGCCCTGACTGCAGAGCCAGCATTCCAGCCACAGAGGGCCTCCTTCCTTTCATCTTTTATAAAAATGTGTTTTGAAGAGTTAGAGTATATTTTAGGCTTTTTATCTTTATTAAAATTTCATGTGCATGTGTCTGTGTATTCTGCAATTTGTCATTTTCAGAAGGAAGGAACAGGCAATTCGAGAAGTCTCACCTTCACCCCCGAACTGCTCCCCAGTCTCCAGACCCTCTTGAGAGCCGAAGGTGGAGCTCGGTGAAGGGTCTTGAGCTCAGTGAAGGGTCACTGGGTGAACTGAGAGAAAACCACGTTCAGAAACACGTACTGCGGACTTCCTGCAGCCCTGGGACCCGTCATTGTTTGTCCATGTAAGCTACAGCATTACTAGCAGATGCTAAGATCGAGTGATATCACTGGAAAAGTAGGTGAATCTACTAGGAAACTTTCTACTCCCTACTAGGACCTCAAACCCCTCAGCCACACAGCAAATGCCAATATGCTCCCGTGTTAGCTTAGAAGCCTTTGTGTCAACGAGAACTGGCTCCTGAGTCCCAAGCTTGGTGCTGTGCTGTCACAGGACTCGTCTGTTGGGATGTTTTACACATTAAATATCTAGTAAAAAGACTTCCTGGTGCTCAGGAATTACAGTTCGTTCTTGAAACATTCCAAAGAGGCCACCACAGCGTTTCCCACGTGGCTTCTTTTAAAAACTCAAATGGCTTCCTTGAAAATACTCAAAGTCCACCCAAGGACATTAGTAATAACAGAATCAGAAAACTGTCAGGAGCATAAAGATTTATTTCTGTATCAAAATGAAAGAAGCAGTCATGAGTTGCTGAATTACCCATTTGCTAATGAAACTGGGATGGACTGATCATCTAACCAAGTGCAGATAGAGGATTCTACTTAGTCCTCTGATCGGGCACAAGAACAGCAGCCTAGGTTCTGGGGAGAGTGGCAGTGACCGGGATGCCACATGGAAGAGAAAATGAAAACACTGGCACAGTGAAATGTCTCATTTCCAAACAGTTTTGCCTATGGCCAAGCAAGGCAATAAAGACAAACTCTCCCTTTTCCCCATTGCATGTGGGCTACCAGGTACAAGTAAGGGAATCTTTGCTCTGCCCACTGTCCTCCAGTGGAGAACCCAACAGGCAAGGGCCCCACTCAGGTGTCAGCTCACCTCCTGCACCTCCCCTTAGCAGGAACTCCTTCCACTGGCAAACAACTCTGACTCAGCTGTGGCGATGTGGAGGGAGTCACCGAGCTGCTTTTCTTTTGCAAAACAAGTCTTTTTCTTTGCAGTCACGCTCTAAGACAAGGCTGCTGGAGAAAACAAAAGCACCTAGACTTCAGTGCCAAATCCCCACAATAGCATGCAGCTCACACCTACCAAGGGTAGTCCAGTGCATAGGGGAAAGGAACCCTGCTGAAAAACCAGCTCCTGGCCGGGCGCGGTGGCTCAAGCCTGTAATCCCAGCACTTTGGGAGGCCGAGATGGGCGGATCAGCAGGTCAGGAGATCGAGACCATCCTGGTTAACACGGTGAAACCTCGTCTCTACTAAAAAAAAAAAAAAACCAGCTCCTTATTTTTCTTTTAAATAAAATAATACTATCCTAAGTCCATTTACCATCTGAAGTTGTCACGAGTGAACAGTCACATTACTTGATTGGACCAGGCCTTAGATGAGTTTCTTAGGCTCAGCACTGACATTTTGGGCCGGATCATTCTCTCTTGTGGGGCCATCCTGTGCACTGTAGGATGTTTTATAACATTCCTGGCCTCTACCCACTAGAATCTACCAGATCCTAGAATCTAGTCGATCCTAGAATGCTACCAAGGAGACTTGAATTTTGGTCCTATCATCAAAAATGCTCTCTGCATCAATCCTATGCCAGTTTCCCCTAAGGAGGGGCTAACTGGAATGTTCTAGGATGTACCAATCCTCCAGGACCCTCTTAGAGCTCATGGCATCAGAGACAGGCCTCTACCTCAGGGATCATCCCTGGCTTACATCAAATTCCTCTTCTCTGTTCCCAACACTTCAAATTGTTCTTTGGACTCACTGAGTTCCCTAAGGTGACACACCCCCCCCCACCCCTACCTGGGGGGTCATGGAGCGCTCCCTGTGGCCCTGGCTTCAGCCCACCTGCTCCATACCCTGTGCTCTTCTCTGGTTCTCGAAGCCGTCTGTAACCAGGGCAGGGGAGATAACTGTATGGAACCATTCCCTGGCCTCCACCTGCCCCAGCACTCTCCAGGCCAGCACAGTCTACAGGGCCGGAGACACCAGGCCTGGAAGTGACCACTGGCCAAGAGCTGACATAAAAGCCAACCTCCCCAAACAGGAAGGGCCTGTTCTTCACAAAGATAAAGAAAACTGCCACAATGTTCTGCTGGCCTTAGGAAGCCTGCAAAATTAACCAATACATCACGAATCAACTTCCTTTTATTCTGCTGTACACTGAATGCCATCACGAAGCAATATACTTTTGGATTAAAAACAAGTATTTCTGTGGAAAACCTGCTACATGTTTTCATAAAATAAAGTGCTATGATGTACTAAAACCTCACGTTGCCTTCTCGTAATTTTATTTTTATCACTAGAAGGAAATATAAAGTGATTCCTGAACCAGAAGAATGAACCCCATCTTCCAACTGTCACAGAATTATCACCAACATATTCAAAAGAGAAAAAAATAAAACCAAATGTTGATGTATTGAGTGCCCTTGATTTGAATAGCTCAAAGTAAGTATTCTATTCAGGATGGGACAGGGCCTTCCTCACAGACACCTGACAACAGATCAAACATGCATTTCCTGTTTCCGGTTTGGTTTGATCTGTCTGCCTCTCAGGTGACTTATAATTTTTTTCATCAAGAGACCAGTTTTAGAATAAAAAATAACTTAAGAAGATTCAAGTAAAGGACCCAAAAGCTTTAAGAGAATGAAAAGCTTCCTTGGTATCTCTGGGCCCTTGCTCTAGGCCTTCCATCACAGCTGTTCCTCCTCCTCGTCGTCCTCATCCTCATCATCATCCTCCGCCTCGTCGTCGTCCTCATCATCTTCATCCTCATCTTCATCCAGACTTGCCCTTTTGTCATCAGATGTGCTGCTGTCAGACTCCTCCTCCTCCCGAGCCAGGAGCTTCTTAAAAACCTCAAACTCCTCAACAGAAGAACAGGCTGTCCTGGCCAAAAACTCAGCTTCTGAAACTCTGAAAATGTCCTTGACCAGTGGGTTAGGGATCTGTGTCTGCCCCTTCTTGTCAGGGGTTTGGTACCGTCCCAGTCGCTCCAGGTAAATGTGTCTCTGCTTAATCTTGGTTAGTGAATACTGCAAGTACTCACTCTTCACAATGTCTGGATGCTTCACGCCCATCCTGAAGTACGCGTACTGGAAGACACAAACACACCCAGGAGTCCCAGATACAGAGTCCTGAGACCTGTCACTCTGTAAACCACATACACTTCCGCTGGACAAAAGGATTCAAAAATAATTGCCTCACTGGTGACAGCAGAATACCCACTCTAGGAGACTGACATTTGTGTGACAGAGGGCAGTTTCGAAACACTTTCGAATTCATCCTGAGAAACACGGAGCAGGAAATAAAGGGGCAGGAGGGAGAAGGGGCAGGAGGGAGAGGTGGTATTTTTCTTTAAACGGGGAAGGAAAAGAATGAATATGGAAAGAACAGGCAAAACATTCAGAAAACATCTAGAAATTCCACCTAAGTTGTCATAATTGTTACTAAAAAGTTGGACAACTGTTAAAATTACATTTTCAAAATCAACATGCAAAACCAATTCTGAGGACAGGACGGTTTCAGCTGTTTTAAAATTAGCTATTTCAGAGTCCCCACTTAGACTCTCAGAATAGGACTGGATCATTCATTATTAATGGCAGAAAAGTTGAAGAATAGGTTTGATCTGTAATAAATTAAAGAACCAGAACCACATTTTCTTTGGCTAATGTACGCAGAGAATCTAGTCTTTCACTTCCTCCACTCAAATGAGGTGTCTGAGGCTTCTTATCCATATAACTGAGCCTTACTACATTTGAAAAACCTGAAAAACTTGCTGTTACTACAGTAATCATGCTATCAGTCATTCTCACATGAAACCACGCTAAAGGTATCAGTCATTCTCACCTGAAACTTGTATTCCAGTTGACCCAGGTCCTCTCGAAGAACAGAGGGGCAACTGTGCAAAATCTTGGTGACTTGCTGTACCGTGAAAAGGCACTTCTCCTTGAGAAGCCTGACAGTGTCATTAATGTCCTGCTGACGCATGGTGAAAATTTCAGGGCAACAGTAAAGCACCCTCTTTAATTTCCCTGCAGAACATTCAAAAAAGGCAAGCACATAATTTCAGGATACTCCAGAAACCCAAGGAGCTAGCTGCACCCAATTTAAGTCCACATTTAAAAACAAACAAGGATCCTCTCCTTCCACAGAGCAAGTGGCAATTTCAGATCTAACTTCCCAGAAGCACCATGGAAATGATCCATCTCCCCACCGACTTCCTGACACTCCTCAGACTCACCAGCCTTGCCTCCCTGTGTTCCTGCTTTATTCTGGTCTCCCACCTGAAAGGTGCCAACTTTGTATTTTGGGTCTCCTCTTGCCCTCCTCACTTGGAAAATAATTTCCCAGGCATTTACTGGAAAGATCAGAGAGTAACATGGGAGGAACCGTATTTGGGGTTTGGGTTGATGTTTCCTTCTATAATACAATAGTCATCGAAGCATTCACAACTAACATTCTCAAGCTGAACTCAATGAAAAGGAGTTTCATCATCATCCTAACAGTAATAACAACAATAGTAATCATGAGGACACACACCACCAACGCTGACGTCCTGGTTACCAGGGTCACCATATATCTTCTCCCAGCCAGGGCGCCTTGAGTGAAAGAGGCCCTATTAAAACTGCACTAACGGTGTAAACGGACTATTCCAGGCCTTCCTAGGGATAGCTGAGCAAAATTCAGTAATTGGAAACTTAAAGTCAACTACTTAAACTGTTAATTAAAATTTTCCTAACATTTGAGTTAGTGATTATCTCAATGTGTGAGGAATTTCAGGAGTTTAGGTTTATCTTCATCTCTTAAGGCTGTACTGAGTTTGCTAATTAATAACCACTGCACATAATGTATTAAGTTTAGACTTTTAGATTACACTGTAAGAGAGAATCTGTTAAGAAAAATATACAAGGCTACCTTTTTCTTATCTTCTAGAGAAAGAGGCCTGTAGAGATGCTGTGAAATGGTGGGTCCTAAACCTTCCACCCCTGCCTCAAAAAAAAATCTTACCAGGAAGAGTCAATCATGCAAAGAAGTAATAGTGTAACTCCTCTGGTCAAAGTGGGTAAGGGTCCTTGGAGACCCCCAACTCCTCCAGAAGGCCCTTAAAGAGATTCAAGGAACTCTGAGCATCCTTGAGATGTGAATATTGTTAGAGGCAGGAGTGGAGGGTAAGTGGAAGGGAAGGTTACTCCACCAGTTTCCCAGGAACCTGGCAAGATCTCTCATGTTCTACAGTAAATCTAAACACTCGGCTGGAATCTGTCTTTACAAGAGATGTTGGTTTGACATCACATCACAGAGACAGAGCACTAAGACCATTTCATGTTGATTTAAACATCAAATGTTATATGTACATATATTTATCAACATCACATATCAGCATCAACCCACCGAACACATACCATGTGCCCACCACAGCAGTAGGTGCTAAAGACCCCACAGTGAACAAGGCAGACAAGAGTCTCTGCTCTGGCACTCAATTTTTCCTTCTAGTCTTAACTCCTCCTTCCCTCTTTTTTTTTTTTTTTTTTTTTGAGACGGAGTCTCGCTCTGTAGCCCAGGCTGGAGTGCAGTGGCCGGATCTCAGCTCACTGCAAGCTCCGCCTCCCGGGTTCATGCCATTCTCCGGCCTCAGCCTCCCGAGTAGCTGGGACTACAGGCGCCCGCCATCTCGCCCGGCTATTTTTTGTATTTCTTAGTAGAGACGGGGTTTCACTGTGTTCGCCAGGATGGTCTCAATCTCCTGACCTCGTGATCCGCCCATCTCGGCCTCCCAAAGTGCTGGGATTACAGGCTTGAGCCACCGCGCCCGGCCCTACTCCTCCTTCCCTCTCGAAATGTATTCTGCACAGAAGGCCATTCCTACTCCTCACCTCCAAGCCGAATTATACATTCCTCTCCAGGAACACTGACATACTCAGAAAGCTTCCCTAATCCATCTCACCTTAGGCTGTTCTTTCCCCAACTCTGGCTCCTCTCACATTATATAACATTTTTTTTTTTTTTTTTGAGACAGAGAGTCTTGCTGTCACCTAGGCTGGAGTGCAGTGGTGCCATCTCAGCTCACTGCAACCTCTGCCTCCTGGATTCAAGCGATTCTCATGCCTCAGCCTCCCAAGTAGCCGGAATTACAGGCACGTGCCACCATGCCCAGTTAATTTTTGTATTTTTAGTTGAGTCAGGGTTTCGCTATGTTGGCCAAGCTGATCTTGAACCCCTGACCTCAAGTGATCTGCCTGCCTCGGCCTCCCAAAGAGCTGGGATTACAGGCATGAGCCACCGCACCCAGCCAAAATCTGCATCTTCTTGTACCTTCTCCAAGCCCAAGCTTTCGCAGGTAACTGGAGCGCTTCCTCATTTGCATAATAGGCAGTTTCAATAACTGGGGACTTTTCTTCAAGACCACATACACAGGCTCTGGATTCAGACCCAAGAGAATAAATTCTGAAATGATGTCCAGCAACTGTTGAGGACTGGCACCTGGTTGTATACTGAGCAATTCATTAATATGGGCATTGCTGAAACCCATGTCCAGGAGGGAACTGATGACCCTCTCTAGCTCCAAGGACCCTTGTTCCACAGGAGTCCTCTGCTTCTCGAGGAGGCACTGAACACGATTCCTCCTGCACTCTGGTTCCTGCACATAGTTATTGGATCTAACACAAGATAACTCCTCAGTGACCCCTCCATTGGAGGCTGTAGTCAGTTTGCGCAACAAGGAAGCTGTCATCCTTCTCTGTTCTCCAAGATGAGGAGTCTGCCTAGCCATCCAGGCCCAGGTGAGGGGGATCAGGCGGTGCCAATCAAGGACCTGTAAGACACAGGACCAAAAGACAATTAATTCCTCACTATCCCAGTGTAATGGACACCACAAGACTTTTGAGCCAGAGTACTTACTGCCTTGGTACCACACAAACATACAGTTTTTAAAGCAATCTGCAAAATCATATCTGAACTTAAGCTACAGAGAAGGAAGCTCACATAGAGAGAACAGGGTACTTCAAGGTCACAGAGATGGGAGTCAAGCAGGTACAATATTGTTAGCTTTTGTAGCTTTAAGGACGGAAGCAAAGACATGGAGGAAGAGGGAAAAACCAGGTCACCTGGTCATGTGTGCCAGAAAAGACTGGACCTCAGACTACTTTCCCGATTCATGTTCTTAAATTCATTCCACGAGAAGAATCTTGTGGGATAGAGTTGGCCCTTGAACAACAAGGGTTTGAACTGCTCGGATCCACTTATATGTGGATTTTCTTCCACCTCTGCCACCCTTGAGACACCAAGACCAACCGCTCCTCTACCTCCACTTCAGCCTAAAGACCTTATGAGGATCTACTTCCTCTTAATGAATAGTAAATACATTTTCTCTTAGGATTTTTGTTTGTTTTTTGAGATGGGGTCTCACTCTGTTGCCTAGGCTGGAGTGTAGTGGTGCAATTCAATCATGGCTCACTGCAGCCTTGACCTCCCCAGGCTGAGGTGATCCTCCCACCTCAGCCTTCTGAGTAGCTGGGACTACAGGCGCACACTACACCCTGCTAATTTTTGTATTTTTTGTAGAGACGGGGTTTTGCCCTTACGATTTTCTTAATAATGTTTTCTTTTCTCTAGCTTATGTTAAGAACACAGAGTGCAGTAGATATACACGATATGTGTTAACGGACTGTTTATGTTGTCGGTAAGACTTCCAGTCATGAGTAGGCTATTAGTAGTTGAGTTTTAGAGAAGTCAAACATTATACACTGATTTTTCAACTGGTGTCGGGGCGGTCTGGTGCCCCTAACTCCTGTGTTGTTCAAGGGTCACAGTAGTTAGTCAACTTGCATACACAATTCCAGTTGACTCAAAAGTCTTCAGCTGTTCAGGATGGTGCTTAACAAACTATGCACAAATCATCCAGGCACTCTAAGCCAGCAGTCTTCAACCTTTCTGGCACCAGGGACTGCCTTCAAGGAAGACAGTTTTTCCACAGACTGCTGAGGGGTTTCAGGATGATTCAAGCACATTACAGTTGTTGTACACTTTATTTCTATTATTTTCACGTTGTAATAGAAGATGAAATAATTATACAACTCACCATAATGTAGAATCACTGGGAGCCCTGAACTTGTTTTCCTACAACCAGAAGGTCCCATCTGGGGGTGATGGGAAACAGTGACAGATCATCAGGCATTAGATTCTCATAAGGAGCTCGCAACCTAGATCCCTCAAAGGCGCAGTTCACGATAGGGTTCGCGCTCCAGTGAGAGTCTAAGGCGGCTGGTCTGACGGGAGGCGGAGCTCAGGCTGCAATGCCAGCGAGGGGAGCGGCTGTAAATGCAGACGAAGTTTGGCTGGCTCACTGCCGCTCACCTCCTGCTGTGCAGCCTGGTTCCTAACAGCCAGGGACCGGTACCGAGGGTTGGAGAACCCCTGCTCTAAACCCTTCACATCGGTCCCAACCCCTTCTCCAGCGTCATCGACTGTCGCCCCGGGGCCAGCCTGCCAAGCCCAAGCTCTGGCTGCTCTCCAGCCTCCCCTGTCCAGATGCTCCCTCCGCCAGTAATACCGGGCAGTCGCTGGGCTCAGAGGGCGCAGCCTGGGAAACTGGGCTCGAGCCTAAAGACCTTTATACGGATTCCGCTTCCTTTTAATGAATAGTAAATACATGTTACCCTTTGTGAAGTTCAAACTCTTGTTCAAGAGTCAACTCAGGCCGGGCGCGGCGGCTCACGCCTGCAATCCCAGCACTTTGGGAGTTCGAGGCGGGTGGATCACCTGAGGCCAGGCGTTAGAGACCAGCCTGGCCAACACGGTGAAACGCCGTCTCTACTAAAAATACAAAAATTAGCCGGGCATGGCGGCGGGCGCTGGTAATCCCAGCTACTCGGCTGAAGCAGAATTGCTTGAACCCAGGAAGCGGAGGCTGCGGTGAGCCGAGATCGCGCCACTGCACTCAAGCCTGGCGACGGAGCGAGACTCTGTCTCAGGAAAAAAAAAAAAAAGTCAACTCTATACCCCACAAAAATTGAGCAGAGCCACGGGTCCAGGATGCCAAAACCAGGTCACCGTGCACGGACCTCCAGAAGGGCTCCACGACCTGGCCGTGAAACACCCGGCGGCCGCGGTTCCTCTGCGTCGCTGCCCGCCCGTCTGCCACCTGGAGAAGCCCCCGCGCCCAGCGCGACCTCACCTGACGGCCGAACGCAGCCATGGCGCGGATGAGATGGCGACAGCTACGGCGCCGGAAGCAGCCGTCCTCCCCGGTCCTTCACTTCCGGCCCCCGGTCCGTCACCACCGCAGTTCCCAGCGCCAGCGCGGTGCTGGTGGATCATGGTTCCGGCCCGTAGCTGTGCTGAGCCCTCACGACCCCGCGGGGCTCGGGTGTCCCGGGGCCGCCCCTCCGCAAAGCTGGGAGGCGGGAGTCGCGCCCGTCACCGCCCCGCCGCCTCTGCCGCAGCCTCAGTCCTCGGGGGCGTCGGCGTCCGGTCGTTCCCGTTGCACTGCCCGTGTCCCGCCTCGCAGAGCTCTGGGCTGGGTGAACGAATGGGTCGTCCTGGCCCATACTCGTGTTTCAGGTGACCTGAGAATTCCTCTCAAGGGGACAGGTAGATACAGGGAGAGGGGAACTGGTTCCTTGCTTCAGGAACTTCACCCGAGAGCGCAGAAATCCTTCCCGAGGCAGGAAAAACGGATTCCGTTCCAGATAGAGATATTTAAGATTTCATTGTGTAAAAATCTGTATTCACCGTGAACAGCGGGGCCACCTACGCACAAAAAGAAGTCTTTACCGCTTTTATTTCTTTTTTACTCTCAGCCAGTGGAAGATGAGAATTTGCCGTTTTTAAAAGACCCAAGTAAAATGACAGGAATTACGGCACATTTCCCTTTATAAGCAAGAGCCTTCCCAACTTAGAGGTCTGGTTCCCTGTTAGGATGAAATACAGTAAAGTTACAGCCGAATGTGTATTCATTCTTAAATTTCCTCTCTCGACATGTTTGAGGATAAGAGCGTAGGCATCTTTCAAAAGGTGATGTTTGTGAAGAATAAAAAGGTGTGCTTTCTCAGCTGCCTAAATCCTGCCACCAAAGCCTTAATTTATAAGCCTTTCTTGTTTTATCCACTTCATTCTGGACTGACATAAAGGATTTGATTCTTGCATGGGTACACATTTACATATCTGCTCTGCGCCAGGCACGGAGTTGGGTGCTAAACTGTTTCTGTAAAACTATCTTTTGACAAAAGGATTATATCAAAGAAAAGTAAGGTTCCAATCTGTGTAGAACTAAAGAATTGGTTGCTTTGGCAGGGTGCAGTGTCCCACGCCTGTAATCCCAGCACTCTGAGAGGCTGAGGTAGGAGGATCGCCTGGGCTCAAGAGTTCAAGACCAACCTGAGCAACACAGGAAAACCCTGTCTCTACAAAAAACAAAAACTAGCCGGGAGCAGTGGCCTGCACCTTAGTCCCAGCTACTCAGGAGCCTGAGGTGGGAGGATCACTTGAGTCCACGAGGTTGAGGCTGCAGTGAGCCGTGATTGCACCACTGCACTCCAGCCTGTGTAACAGAGCAAGACCTTGTCTCAAAAAAAAAAAAAAAAATTGGTTGCTTTTGTTGTTTGTTACACTGTAATTTTCTTCTCAAAATACTTAGCTATCAACATCTCACAATAAATTGTGTTACTGCTACACCAAAAGCGTAAGAAAATCCCATGAGCCACACCAACTCCCTGGAAAGAATCAAGGAACCTGAACAGGTTATCTAGCTCTACAAATAAAATGACAGCTGGGACACAGGGATTACTATGAAAAATTGACATGAGGCCAGGTGCGGTAGCTCATGCCTGTAATCCCAACACTGGGAGGCTGAGGTGGGCAGATCACCCAAGGTCAGGGGTTTTAAGACCAGCTTGGTCAACATGGTGAAACCCCGTTCTCTACTAAAAATACAAAAATTAGCCAGGCATGGTGGCGGGCACCTATAGTCCCAGCTCACTCAGGAGGCTGAGGCAGGAGAATCGCTTGAACCTGGGAGGTGGAGGTTGCAGTGAGCCAAAGTTGTGCCATTGTACTGCAGCCTGGGCAACAAGAGCGAAAAGTATGTCTCAAAAAAAAAAAAAAAAAAAAAATTGACATCACCTTCAGTCTTGTGTGAAAACTTTGCTCTTTTGAACCATACTTTAAAAATATGCAGTGGGCTGGGCACAGTGGCTCATGCTTGCAATCCTAGCGCTTTAACAGGCTGAGATGGGTGGATGACCTGAGGTCAGGAGTTCGAGACCAGCCTGGCCAACATAGTGAAATCCTATCTCTGCTAAAAATACAAAAATTAGCTGGGTAACGTGGTAATGCACACTTGTAATCCCAGATACTTGGGAGGCTGAGGCAGGAGAATTGCTTGAACCCAGGGGATGGAGGTTGCAGTGAGCCGAGATTGCACCATTGCACTCCAGCCTGGGCGACAGAGTGAGACTCCTTAAGAAAAAAAATGGAGTGGAAAAATTGTCAGCCTCAGCCTCAGAACTTTCCTCTCTGGGTTCTTTCTGCAAAGAACATTTGCAAAATACCAGACCTTCCACTGCCATCAAGTCAGATGAGCTTTAATTATTGTTTCTTATAAAGAAATAACAGTTCTTGGAAAGCTGGGACTTCGCATTCTCAACCCATTAAACACCTCTCTGAAAACACCATTCTGGCCAAGCGCGGTGGCTCACGCCTGTAATCCCAACACTTTGGGAGGCCGTCGTGGGCGGATCATGAGGTCAGGAGTTTGAGACCAGCCTGGCCAACATAGTGAAACCTCATCTGTACTAAAAATACAAAAAATTAGCCAGGCATGGTGGTGGGCACCTGTAATCCAGCTACTTGGGAGGCTGAGGCAGGAGAATTGCTTGAACCTGGTAGGCAGAGGTTGCAGTGGGCCGAGATCACACCATTGCACTCCAGCCCGGGTGACAGTGTGAGACTGTCTCTAAATAAATAAATACACACCATTCTATAACATCCTCTGTGTTATAAGCATCACAAACACTACAAAGTAGAGTTCTTAAAACATCAGAAAACTCATTTGAATTCTCAAGAGTAAACATCACTGACTTTACTACACACCTCTAAAACCCTGGTACCTTTAATGTCCCTGATAGAGAAGGATCCTCCTCCCACAACTCCCTACCAACTCCTTCAGTCACTTGTGGTGGCAGCGAGGCTCAGGCAGCACTTTCTGAAGAAAGGGATGGCAATATCCCGTATCCTACTAGATGGGACTAAAATTTGCTCTGATCATCTTAAAACAGTTGAGTGCCTCCTAAATAACCACTAGAAATAGCTCAGAACCACGCTAGGGGCAGCCTGGCCCCCAGGCAGCTTCCAGCGGGTTCTGGGAAGGAGTCTCACAATGTGGAAAAACAGCCTGCAAGTGATGACATGTGGGAAAAGGGTGGGGGTTTAGGTTTTGGGTTTTTTCCTACTGTCTCAGCAGGGAACAAAAAATGAAAGGTTCTGCTCTCACCTCTAGCTATGCCCTCCTCTCTAACACAGACGTGAAATAAAACAATTGTAAGTATTTGACTTAGCCAAGTCTGTCTGAGGGGGGATGGACTGGAGCCTAAGAGAGGGAAGCAGCCAGTTGAGTATCTGAGAAACACCCTGGGACCTGAGCAGCCCTGAGGAATAGACAGGGCTGGAGCCCCTCACATAGACCAGAGGTGGGGGCTGGGCCAGGAAACCCCTCACATGGACGGAGGTGGGAGCTGGCTAGCCACGGGATGTTTGGGGACTGCTGGCAGTGAGCCAGTCACATGTTGACAGCAGAGTCTTGCTACAGAGCCCAGACAGAAGGGAGGTCCCTGAGACCACCACCCTCCCCAGTCTAACCAGATGGGAGTAAGCTTCAGAGCCCTAGACCCACCCCTGGCAGGGCCTGCTTGTAAAAGGAACCCCAGAATGGCCAAGGCTAGACTTCTCTCCAGCTGTGGCAAGTGGGGTGCACAAATGGAAAAATGAGGAAATCAAGCATTTCTCACATTTAGCACACGGGAACAGTTCACCACATCAAAGTCAGGATAACTGTTTACTAACAAAGGTGCTTTAATCTGAAAAGCGTTTGAGGAAATACATTAATGAAATAGTCTGGCTGTTTGACTAACCAGTTCTACAAATTTCACATATCCGTCACATCCATCGCTCAGATTAGCATGTGCCAAGTCAGAGGAAACAAAACAAACACATCTACAAAAGTAGAAAGAGAAAACTCATGCCTTCAGAGGCTCACAAATTAAAAGTCCTTTAATAATATAAAACAGGTGAACACTGGAATGTTTTTTTCTAGGTCATGGAAAAAGTTATTTCCAAATCTATGTAATAAGCCTAAAATAATACAGCATCACTGTCTTCTGGCGTTTATCAAACCTGGACATGAGTTTTTAGTAGGTGAACTGGGGATGCTTGAGAATGTATTTTCTCCAAACAGATGGAGCTGAAAACTGTATGATTTTCCAAACCAAGTGGAGAAAAGCAGCAAGAAGCTGGTGCTTAGCTGGTCAGCACACGGGGATCCCCAGGATGGAAACAGCCTTGGCCGTTAGGAGCCTCGCCTGGAACGGGGCTCCCACAAAGCTCCTGAGCCTGGGCCACTTCACTCAGGCTCCTGTTCCCCATCTCCAGACTCACAGCGGACAGAACTCCACTTTCTGAAGAAAGAAGAAGGTAACTGTATCACGTACTAACATCTTAAGGTTCTAAAATACTTTGCTTCTCATCGCAAGAAGTCCTAGAACAAAAGCCTACAGGCGGGGCCCTCAGAAATCCCACTGGCAATGTCCCGGAAGTACAGATCCTGCCAAGGTAGGGATCTAAGCCCAGGGCCGTCAACAGCAGCTTGGTCCAAATGCTCTGAGCAACAGTTTTGGCTCTGTGGCTCTGTGGCCAGAGCCTTGTCTGAAGAGCCCTGGGCCCCCCAGGCTGCTAGAGAATCACACTCAGCATCAGTGGCCTCATCCTCCCCTTCGGCCCAATCAGACCATCACCAGCTGCATTTCTCAAACCATCTTTGAGGGTTCTGACCCCTTCTGCCAGGAGCTCCCATGGCACTTGCCCACCCTCCAAGGCCCAAAGCCACACCCTGAAACCCAGTGGTGTCCAGACGCCTCTGGACACAATCAAACCCCCTCTCACAGGTGACAGGTCAGCTTTAGGCCCTGACATTTGTGTCCAAGGCAGCATGGGGGAGAGAGCCTCCTTTTCCTCCTTTTGACCTAGGAAGGCAGCCTGGGGACCTCGTTATTCCAAGCAAAGTCACACGGGGCGGAGGGATGCTGAGAAGCCTCACCTGGCTTGTTTACTTGACACACCTCTTCCCATGTGTAGTCAGCAAGATTCACAGGCTGTGTTACCCACGGGTCTGTCACCAGCTTCTCCAAGGTGACGCGCTTCTCAGGGACTGGCTGCAGCAGCCCAGACACAAGGCTCATGAGTTCTGGGGACACAAAGAACACAGATGGTAGATCCAGATTGGGATGAAGTGGAGAACATCTCAGATTCCTGGGTGCCCACCACTCGCCGCAGAGCCTCTGACTGGGCAGGAGGCGGCCCAGGGACCTCTAGTGCAGGGTCCAGCTGTGCTTGGAGAGAAGCTGCAGGAAACACTCATTGCCTCTGACATGAAAGCTTGGAGTTCAAGATGCTCTCACTCAACCAAAATCAGGCAGTCCAGAGGTTCCTAACTGGTCTGTTCTCAGGGGCTCTAGCTATGCAGAGCTGTGAATAACACGGGGTTAACATGACAGGTGAGGGGACACCGGCACAAGCTGAGAGGAGCCCCCAGCCTTGCATCTGGCTGGATTCAGGCCCCAGTTCCTTTAACCATGTAGGCACCAACTCAACAGGGCCACTTGGAGCCTCACTGTCCTGACTGCAAGTGTGTTTCTCATAAGAGGGCCTCTAAGATCCAAAGGGGAACATTAAAAAAAACTAAATTATCGGCCAGGCGCAGCGGCTCACGCCTGTAATCCCAGCATTGTGGGAGGCTGAGGAGAGTGGATCACGAGGTCAGGAGATGGAGACCATCCTGGCTAACACAGTGAAACCCCGTCTCTACTAAAAATACAAAAAATTAGCCGGGCATGGTGGCGGGCGCCTGTAGTCCCAGCTACTCGGGAGGCTGAAGCAGGAGAATGGCATGAACCCGGGAGGTAGAGCTTGCAGTGAGCCAAAATCGCACCACTGCACTCCAGCCTAGGCGACAGAGAGGGAGACTCTGTCTCAAAAAAAAAAAACAAAAAAAAACAAAACAAAAAACCTAAATTATCAAAATGTTTTAAAGTCATATGCAAATTATTTGGTGAATAGAAAAGAAACAAATGAGACTATTGATATGGAGAGAGATACACTGAGGAATGAGGAAATGGGAAAAAAAGTGGCTGGTCTCTAAGGACAGCGTCGTCTGTCTACCACTTGCGGCTCCTGCTCACCTTTGGACACCAGGTATGGCGGGTGTATGGCGGCCTCCACGGTCTCCTCCAGCTCACAGAAGGGGTTCTCCTCAAAGACCAGCGTGTACAGAGTGACTCCCAGAGACCACATCTCCAGCTCCGGCCCTCTGTAGCTGTGAGGAGGAGGAGGCATCAGGATGCCACAGCGCTCAGCACGGGCTTGCCAAGCCCGCCCGTGGGAAGCACCACGGCCCTTCCCGACTGGCGCACAGGCCAGGCAGCAGTTTCCCAGGAGGGTCACTCCACCCCTCCAACACGCCCTCCATTTCCATGCACTTCTGCCCCAGGCCAGCCACCAGGCCATGTGCCAGGAGTGGAGAGGCCCTCGGGCAGCTCCGAGGCTAATCAGGAACTTCCTTGTGGACACCAACCATAGGACGTGTCCACCAGAGGTGGGGGAGGGCTTCCTGGAGGAAGCAGAGTACACATCCATTGGCTTTGCTGAGGGCCACAGGAGCCGCAGGCCACTTCAGAACAGGGTCACGTGCCCTTCAGACGTGATCGGGCATGTTCAGCTTGGTGTGACCACTGACACACATGCCCTTTAGGAAGATCACTGTGGCGACAATGTGAAGGTGCTGCAGGACGAGACTGAACAGGCAGAAGTACGAAAGGATGAAAGCAAACAAGAAGGACGTGGTGAAGGCGGGTGTTCACACAATGGGCCAACTGGAGGAGCAAGCTTCAGGGAGAAGACACCCAAAGGACTATTGTTATTTCCTATCGCCGTAAACATCCTCATCCACGCCACCATTTATTGGGTACCTAGAGATGCCAACGCTGTACCAGCATTTTACATGGCTTAACCCAAATCCTCACAACAACCTAGCAAGATAAATATTACCTTCATTTTACACAGAAGAAGAGCAAGGCTTGGTGAGGTGAAGGTACTGCCAAGCACACTCCGGAGCCAGGTCACCTGCACCCACGGCCCTGCCCCTGCGCTGGCCAAGGCCATGCACCTCTGGGTCCGCAGCTGGGGGTCTGTCCCCAGAAGAGGTCTGGGAAGCAGCAGCCTCTTCCCAGAACTGGAATTAGACAAGGGAGCCAAGAGAAACCATAGCAGTGAAGAGTGGCACAGACAGAGCCCTGGGCTGGACTCAGCGATGAGGGGCTGGGTGGGGAGGGGAGGGCTCAAGACTGCAGATCACAGAGGCCAGAGCAGCAGCGTGGGTAAGAGTCAGGCCACCAGGTTGAGTCAGGGGGGTGGTGGGGTCACTAGCACAGACCACAGGGAAACTGAGGGGATGGATGAGAGCTGTAGGGGCTAGAGCAAGAAAATCAGATTCGGCAGTTTTTGTTTTTGTGTTGTTTCTGTTTTTTAGATTTCGAGACTTTTAGAAGACGAAGAGAAATATCCAATAGACTAGAACAGAGGTCGGCAAACTTTTCCTGTAAAGGGTCAAATAGTAAATATTTCAGGTTTTGGGCCACATGGTCCCCGTTGCAACTCAACTCTGTCATGTAGGACAAAGGCAGCTACAGACAACACATAAGCAAATGAGCACAGCTCCATCCCAATAGAACTGTATTTATAGAAACAAGAGGCAGGGGATGTTTGCAAACTCGTTTGTAGCAGCATCACGAACAACATAAAGATGCAAGCAAAGGTAGAAGCAACCCAAATGTCCACTGACAGATGAATGAGTAAGTACAGCACATCCAGAAAACGCAATCAAATTCAGCCTCGAAAAGGAAGATGCTGGCACAGGCCACAACATGGATCGACCTTGAGGACTTTATGCTAAGTGAAATAAGCCAGTCGCCAAAAGGCAAATGCTGTATGATTCCACACATAGGCGGTCCCTAGAGTAGTCAGATTCATAGAGAAGAAAGCAGAATGGCGGCTGCCAGGGCCTGAGGAAGGGGGATGGGGACTTAAGCCATAGTCTGCTGACCATGGAGTAGACGGAGATGAAGATGACAAGACAGAAGCCAGGTCCCTGAGGATGGGATTGAGAATCAGAACTCAGAAACCCCTTCACCCAGGGAGATGGGGAGAGGACGCAGGAGGGAGGAAGGAGCTCCCGAGAAGAGGCCTGCAGCCCAGCAGGCCCAGGAGCAGCACACCGCTCACAGCCAGAAAGGAGGGGCCAGGAGGCAGGGCAGAGCCCTGGCAGGGCCGGTGCTCAGGAAGAGGGTGGGAGCCACAGCTCTGGGAGGCAAGGGCAAGGTGGCCAAGCAGCACTGAGCTCTCACCCAGGTTGGATCCCCCCTACACCCTCCCCAAGCTTCATGGCCTGGGTGCAGGAAGGGGTGACAAGCCATGCAGCAGGCATCATGGGTCAGTGGACAGGGGACAGGCAGTTCCCTCCCGCACAGAGGACACGATAGCCACTGCAAGGGAGGCAGAGCCCACCAGCGCCTACCAGGCTCCAGGGCAACCAAACTAGATCTGAAGGGAAACTCCAAGTCACTTCATAGACCAACTCCCTTCAATATTTCATGCTGTTTGGTGGCTCTGAAGATGCATGGAGGTTTTAGCAAGGAAGAGCCCATTTACACTTCCTCCATACTCTGCACACAGGGCATCCAGGCCCAGAAGAGCTCAATGCTGCCTGGCGTGGAGAGGCTGGCGCAGGCCAAGGCTGCTGGGCTCTGAGGACTCAGGGTGCGCAGCCTGGAACCTGCACCTCCTGACTGATGAAACATGGCCTAAGCAGACACCGGATCCAGGGCCCAGGCCACTCCTGTCAGGCGCTGAGGCTCTCCCGAGAGCCCGAGGCACGGCAGGGAGCTCGCGTGGCAACTGCAAGCAAACGCTCTGACCTCAGGCCGCCAGGTCAGGTGCAGCTCCAAGCAGGTCTGTGAGGGACCCTGTGCACCTGTCCTGTGAGGGCAGCATCAGTTTCCCTCCTAGAGAACCGCATGGAGCAGATATGGGCAGTGCAGCAGAGCGCTGCAGCAGCAGGCAGGAGGGTCCAAGCAGTGCCGTGATCATCCGACCCTCCAGCCATGAACTCACCTAGAGAAGCATTCCAACCACACCGCGTTCCAACCACGCCACTGCATGCCAACCAGGCCACCACGTTCCAACCACACCGCATTCCAACCACACCGCGTTCCAAACACACCACGTTCCAACCACACCACCGCGTTCCAACCACGCCTCTCTAAAATACGTGGAGGTGCTAGCAGAAAATACCTGTTGTCTGTTTCTGATTTAATAAAGTCTATTTCACACATAAAGACACACTTGGTTTACATGCAGATGAGACAGTGATCAGGCATGTGCAGCAGAAAGCACCGTCAGCAGTCAGTCTCCACTCAGGCCCTACAAATGAACAACAATCTTCCTTTCCATCTTGCTTTCCTCTCTTAAGTTCCCTAAGAGAAGGCCCTGCCCGGGCCAGCCCCCAGCTCACAGGCTCCCCTGACTGCAGAGCTGCAAACTCAGCCACACACCCCAGGACGCCGCTTCTCCCCACAGCAGAGCAGAGGCTCAGCTGGCCCACTCCAGCGACGTGGAATCGGGCTGGGCAGCAACAGCCCCTCCAGCCAGGGGCTCCGCCTTCAGCACCAACCCTCTGCCTCGGGACTTTATCCAGTGCCTGATTCCTTGTACGGTCAGCCCCCCGGTATTTTATTGAAATAGATATTATTCCTGTCATCAAAATAAATAAACCCAACTAAAAAGCATCCTCTTCACTTATTTGAAAAGTGCCATTTTGGGGGACTCTTCAATATTTTTCTTGGCTTTTTATTAGATGAAACTCCAAACAAATAAAAGCTGAGAAAATAAAATGATTAACTCCTAAATCCATCGCCCAGTGCCTTTGCCCAATATGACCTTGCCTGCCTGCCCACTTACTTTTTAGCACATCACCCTGATCACTCAACGCTCTCATCACAGAGGCGCGAAGGAAGCCATTTTCCCACCCAAAATCAAGCCGGCCTCGGGGTCCTGACAGACGACGTGAGGAGAGGCTGCACCGCAGCAGCATACGTACGGATTCCCCATGAGAACTTCCGGTGCACAGTACTCGATGGTTCCACAAAAAGTATAAAATAATTTTCCCCTTTCCAAGTAGGCGGCCGAGCCAAAGTCTATCAGCTTGATTGTGAAGTCCTCGGCGATCACAATGTTCTCGTCCTTGATGTCGCGGTGAATGATGTCCTTCAAACGTAGGTATCCCACCGCTGACACTAGCTGGAATCAGGAGGCCAGAGGGGGCTTTTTAAAAAAGCAATTCAACTAAAATATGCCTTTAAAATAAACTGGAACCAAAAAAGAAAAAAAAAGAAAAAGAAAAAATAAACCTCCGACTCATAATGAACTGGGGACAGGAAAGATTTTTGAAAGCAAACAGGAAACAAAGCCGCTCCAGGAGGCGTGCTCACCGGGGCGGCCACGTTAGCCAGCAAGGTAGCAACATCGATATGAGACTCGTGAGTTCTGTATGCTGCTGAGAAAACCTTCCCAGCAGACGTGTGCCCCACAACACACACCATGCCTATTTCAGGAGGAAAGACAGACAGGCCACAAAGCCACAGCTCAAAGACACTCATGGCAGGCAAGTGAATGGGTGCAGGTTTGGTGTTAAGTGGGAAGTGCCTGAGAGAAGCACCAAGTCGACAACCTCAGCTCACAGGGAGGGAAAGTGACTTGCCCCGAGTTCAGGCAGTGATCTGGGACAGAGCTGGGAGCACAGCCTCAGTGGTGTCTCAGAGAACAGCATGGCGTATCAGCCATCCCTGCCCCAAATGTGTGGCTGCTCAATGATGCAGACTTAGAGCGGGTACGCTGGAAATGGGCTTCGTTCCCGCGAAGGTGCCGCTGCAGCATACCACTGCCTGCCCACTCTGCCTCTCCAATAACGGAGGCTAGCAAAATCGGCCTTTCAGTTTAGTTCAAGTAGGATGAGTTAAACGTCTGACTGGCACTGTACCAATCAACTTAGTGATTTCATGGATGTATCATGTTGATCTTTTGAGACAATTTTATATTTACAAATGAGTATCTTTCAAATCAGAAGCAATAGTTAATCACAGGTTAACTAAACCCAATTAATTAACTTACATTTAATAAACATATGTATATTTATACACATATACACAAATGTATACATACCTGCATATTTATAAACACATGCCTGCATATTTATATATACATACATATTTAGATACATACATGTGCACATATATACACAGCTGCATATACACATGTGCATACCTACACATACAACATATACTTGTACACACATAAATACACATACACAAGCATGCATGCATACATACTTACATATATATGTAGATATATACAAATCAGTCAGGATCCAGTCAGGAGACACAAACTACACATGAACTTGAACATGGAAAGTTTCATTAAGATTTATTAACTAGTACTGAGAGATTAACCACAAAGGGACAAAGAGCAACTTGAAGAAAGCTGCTCTTCCTGCAGATGCCTCCATGCCCTGGACTGGCTGCGCTGCCCTGGAGCTGCCTGAACCAAGCCAGGGCTGATCCCAGGCCCAGCTCCCCTGCCCCGCTGCTGAGCAGGCCCTGATGAACCTGGAGCTGACAGGCAATGCCCTGAGAACGGGCATGATTCCTACATACACTGATGTACGATCATATACTTTATAAAAAACTGTGAATCTATTATTTATATATAATAACATTTATGTCTATATATTTACAAAAGTGGTAAAGATTCTTTTGGCAAAAATGTTAGGGTATAGAGCACCATAATTATGTGTCTCACTAGCCCCAGAATAAACAACTGTCAGAAAGGAGCTTTTAACAAGTGACCCTCAACGTTACCTCATACAGATACTCTATTTGCTGTAAAGTTTCAGAAACAAGTCCTTGACACAAATTAAAGGGAGGAGGTCATCTTCCAACACAGGAAGAGGGAGAGAAGTGACCTTTTTTTGGCAGAACCATAATATCTGAAACTTACAAGTAGGAGCCTGAGAAACTAAACTTCAGAAACCCACAACCCCTGACAGTGTGTAGCTTTGAGGAAGAAATGTTGATTCACGGAAGCCGTCATTAGACATCGAATCGTCCCCAGCAAACAATCCAAGAGCAAATGTGAGTTGTCTACACAGCTCTTTGCTGGTATTTCTCCAATTCTTTCAGGGGAGCTGGGAGCAGAACAGGATGGAACCACCACCTTCTCCTTAAAACCCAACCCGCGTTACCGTTTCTTCTTCCTCTCCCTCTGCTACAATGCCTTCCTATTTTGATCATCACGCTCCCATTCCGACAAAATAATGGGCAAAATTCAGTATGTAATTAGACACAAAACAGATCAAGACAAACACTTACTGTAAAATGAGAATGTCAGGATCTCAATTTTGCTGGTTAATTAACTGAACAGCCACCATTTAGTGAGAACTTACAGCCTGCAGGCCACTGTGCCACACACATGCCTTTGAGACACTCTCTGACTGCATCCCAACCCTTTTGGTTAATTTTTGTGATTGTTGTGGATATTTTATGTATGTAAATAAACCTTCACCATTACACATACTTTCCCAATCATTCCAGGACTGTATCTGGCCTCATCCTCACTTTCTCTACTTCAATCATAGAATTTCTCATCCCAATCTCACTTTCTCTACTTCAATCATAGAATTTTCTACTCAAAATATATATCGTACTCCATGAAATCCCCACACAGAAGGCTAAATCCACCTCAGAGAGAGAACAGAGTATGGATCACTGATCTTTGCAGCCACCAGACCCAGGCACCCAGGCCTGCGTTCACCCCAACACGGCTCTGGCCTGCTCTCACTTGTCGGAAGATGTAGCTCGCCAGGGGCTCATCCAGCTTGGGGTGGCGGTCGATGAAAGCGAAGAGGTCTAGGCCAGAGCCGTGCTTCTCCATCACGAGCTGGAAGAACCCTTGGTTTTCAAATACATCCAATACCTAGGAAGAGACAAAGCCAAGTCCAACTCTGCCAAAACATCTTCAAGCCAACAAATTTAACACGTTTGACATGAGTCAAGTTAGGGTATCTCTAAAGAGGAAATCGTCATCTACCTTGATGATATTGGCATGCTGCACCCTGGACAGAATTGCAATCTCTAAAGTAACTTTTCCAAGTTTGGGATCCTCAATCCAACAATCCTCCAAGACCTTCTCCTTCTTAATAAACTTCACCACCACCTGTGAGGAAGACAGAGGGTGGAAATGGCTGGAGCCAGTCCTCAAGCATCCCATTACACCAGAGGCACCATCAGTCCATGTGGCAGACACATCCTCTGCATTTGCCTCCCCTAAGTCTCAGGGACATGAAAGAAGAAACACAGTCGTAAACCCCTGCAGCACAAGGAAGCAGAGAAGGGGGTCAGCAGCTGACCAGAAACGCAGTGTCATTCCTGCCCATCCTGTAAGGTGGACAGATGAGTGTGATGGAGAAGCCAGGCGGAGCTGAGGGAGCCATAACCTGGGCTGGAGAGAGGGCCCCAGAGGTCTCAGGGCAGGTGCCCCAGAGAACATCCACGTCACTTCTCAACCAAGGACTGGAAGCCCTGGCCAAGAGAATGAACTAAGAAGCCAGAAAACTAGAAAATATAAAGAAAAGCTATCTCTCTTAGATATGTTTTCAACATTGACTCTGAGATTAATCAGAGTTGAGCAAGACTGACAGACATAAGGTGCTAAGACAGTCAATGATAGTCAAAGTGTAACAGAAAAAGATACATTCACAAAAGAAAGAAACACTGCGAGTCACTGAAAATCCTGTCACGGGACACAACACCTGTTGCTACGTGGGTGTCGGGTGTCGGCACACAGCTGAAGGAGCGACGGGCAACCCAGTGGGTGCCGACCACAGGATGGGCCTGTCAGGTGTCAGCACGAGATGCTGAGCGAGATCACTCACCACGGAACGATGAGTGCCAAGGAGGAGAAAAAGATGGGGCAGGCAGTGCCGCGGGGGTGCGGCCCCTGTGAGGTGGGTGGGACAGGGAGCGAGTCCCGGGAAGGCAGCTTCTGAGCGCCTCGGGGAAGGTCCTTCAGGCAGAGGGCAGCGGGAGCACGGGGCTGCGGCAGAGCGCACCTGAGCTGTGTGAGGAGGTGTGAGGGAGGCGGGGGGTGGGCAGGCAGCGTAAGGGAGCATCAGGAGGGCATCGGGGCCAGGGCAGGAGCAGAAAGAACCGTCGGAGCCCGGGCAACATCCAGGCATCTCACAGTCATCAGGAGAGAAGGGGGCGGCTTGGGTGCCAGCCTGTGAGAGATGAAAGGAGACAAATTCTGAAGACCCTTTGACGGGAGGGCCACCATGGCCCAAAAGGCCAGAGATGAGACTGAGGGAAAGCAAGACGACGAGGGGAAGCAGGGCTGTGGTCCTGAGGGGCAGAAGTAGGGCCTGCTGAGATGCGGCAGAGCGCCAGGAGTCTCTGGGAGGGCTGGGGCCCTGACACTCTAAGTGAAGAGGCCTGCGGCCTGTCCAGCTGCAGGGCCAAGGAGACAAGAGGGCAGGCTCCTCCAGGCGTGCCCATGCACATCTAAAATGAGTGTCAGGAGGAGGGAGAAGGAAAGAATTAACGGAATCTAAGAATAGAATCCTCTTAAAATAAAGGAAGCGTTAAATATTCAAATCAAAGTCTTACCACGTATCAAGCAAGAATAAAGAAAACACACACAAACATACACCCCTAAAGACATTCTGGTGAAAATTTTGAAGGACAAAGACTTTAAATCAAGAAAGAAAAAAAAAATCAGGTTGCTGTTAGCAAAATTCACTTCAAAATAATGCTAGATTACAACAGATACAGGTCTAAAACGTTCTGAGAGGAAAAGGCATATCACCGCTAAAATATGAAAGAGAAATAAACACATTTTAATATGTACAAGGACTGAAAATGTAATACCCATGACTCCTTCCTGGAAAAACTGGCGGCGAATATATTCTAGCAAATGAAAAACCTGGGAAAAAGAAGAAACGAGACATAAAAATAATGGAGACTAAACAAAAGAACAAGACTTGTACACTGAAATTACAAAACACTATTGAAAGAAATTAAAGATCTAAATGAATAGAAAACTTTCCACATTCACAGATCAGGAGACTCAATATTGTTAAGATGACAATACTCTGCAAAGTGAGCTACAGATTCAATGTGATTCCTACGAGAATCTCAGCAGGCTTTTGTGCAAAACTGACAAGCTGATCCTAAAATCCTTTTGGAAATGCAAAATGGCCAAAACACTCTCAGGCTGAGGCCCAAACTGTCTTTTCTCTCGGAGGGTGGGGAGGAAGGGAGGTAGGGACAGCAGAGGCCTGGGCTGGGGTGTCCTGTGCATGCCACCCCACTTCCGCCCTACCCCTGGGGCGTTGGCCTTGGCTGGCTAATTGGGCACCGTGTGCCCGCCCTCCACAGGCCTCCTCTACACCAATGAGGCCTCATCTGTGCTCTCGCTGGGCACGTGGCTTCATGTCAGTAAGCAAGATGCTTGTTTTTTTTTTTTTTAAGACAGAGTCTTGCGGTGGCACAATCTCAGCTCACTGCAAGCTCTGCCTCCCGGGTTCATGCCATTCCCCTTCCTCAGCCTCTCAAGTAACTGGGACTACAGGCACACACCACCACGCCCAGCTAACTTTTAAATTATTTTGTAGAGATGAGGTCTCACTCTGTTGCACAGGCTAGTCTTGAATTCCAGGGCTCAAGCAATTCTCCTGCTTCAGCCTCCCAAAGCCTATAATTGGGATTATAGGCATGAGCCACCACTCTGGCCACAAATTCATTTTTATGAGGGCAGCATGATGCTTATACTAAAATTAGACAAAGACGTTGCTAGAAAACTACAAACCAATATTCCTCATAAATGTAGATGCAAAAATGCTTAACAAGATATTAGCAAACTGAATACAGCAATATAGAAAAAGGGCAGTAACACCTTACGAGCAATCCCAAGAATGCAGGGTTGAGTCGACATTCATAACTCAATCATTATAATTTATCATGTCAACATAAATAAAAAATGTATCATCTCAATACAGAAAAAAGCACTTGACAAAAGCCAACATCCATTCCTAATAAATATTCTCAGCAAACAAGGAATAGAAGAGAGCTTCCTCAGCTGATAAAGGGCATCTACAGAAAACCCACTGTTAACCTCACCATTAAGAGAAGAGTGAAAGGCTTAAGGCTTTCTTTCTAAGATTGGGAACAAAGCGAGGCTGTCCATTCTCACCACTCCTAGCTCATATTTTACTGGAAGTCTTGGTCAGTGCAATAAGGCAATCAATCAACCAACCAATCAATGGCATAGAGATTAGAAAGGAGGTGATGGCCGGGCGCGGTGGCTCAAGCCTGTAATCCCAGCACTTTGGGAGGCCGAGACGGGCGGATCACGAGGTCAGGAGATCGAGACCATCCTGGCGAACACGGTGAAACCCCGTCTCTACTAAAAAATACAAAAAACTAGCCGGGCGAGGTGGCGGGCGCCTGTGGTCCCAGCTACTCGGGAGGCTGAGGCAGGAGAATGGCGTAAGCCCCGGAGGCGGAGCTTGCAGTGAGCCGAGATCGCGCCACTGCACTCCAGCCTGGGCGACAGAGCGAGACTCCGTCTCAAAAAAAAAAAAAAAAAAAAAAGAAAAAAGAAAGGAGGTGATAAACTCCTCATTTACAGATAATACAACTGTCTATGTAGAAAATCCCAAAGAATCTACCAAAAAAAGTTTAGCAAGTTTGCAGGACACAAAGTCAACACAGAAAATAGATCGTATTTTTATATACTCGCAATGACGAACTGGAAATTAAAATTGAAAATCAATACCACTTACAACAGCATCCAAAACATGACACACTTAGGGATAAACCTAACAAAATATGTTGGATTCATATGCTGAAAACTGCAGCCCATTGATGAGAAAATTCAAACACGACCTAAGTAAATGGCACGGAAGATTCGATCAATGTGTGACTTCTCCCTGAATAGCTGGGACAATACAAATCCAAATAAAATCCCAGCAGGCATTATTAACAAAATCAATCGGCTGGGCATGCGGTGGCTCACACCTGTAATCCCAGCACTTTGGGAGGCCGAGGCGGGTGGATCATAAGGTCAGGAGGTCGAGACCATCCTGGCTAACACAGTGAAACCCCGTCTCTACTAAAAAATACAAAAAAATAGCCGGGCGTGGTGGCGGGCGCCTATAGTCCCAGCTACTCAGGAGGTTGAGGCAGAAGAATGGCATGGACCTGGGAGGTGGAGCTTGCGGTGAGCCGAGATCACGCCACTGTACTCTAGCCTGGGCAACAAAGCAAGAATTCATCTCAAAAAAAAAAAAAAATCAACCATGGTTGACACCTGTAATCCCATCACTTTGAAACACAAAGGTGAAAGGATCATTTGAGGCCAGGAGTTCAAGACCAGCCTGAGCAACACAGCAAGACCTCATCTCTACAAAAATTAAGAAATTAGCTGGGCGTGGTGGTGTACACCTGTGGTGCCAGCTACTTGGGAGGCTGCCAGCTACTGGGCATCGCTTGGGCACAGGTGGTGGAGGCTGCAGCGAACCATGATCGCACCACTGCATTCCAGCCTGGGTGACAGGGCAAGGCCCTGTCTTCTCCAAAACTAATTAATTAATTAAATCAACAAGCTGATTCTAAAATTTACATGAACAAGCAAAGGACTTAGGATATTCAAAGCAGTCTTGAAAACGGACGGAGTTTCAAGATTCACTATGAAGCTGCAGTCATTGGCAGGCGCATCGACACAGACTGGTGAACTGAACAGACCCACACACATATGGTCAATTGATTTCTGCCAAGGCTACCAAGATCATCTAACGGAGAAAGGATTCTTTTCAACAACTGGTGCCAAACTAGTAGAAATTCACGTGTACAAGGTAAGCCTCAGCCATGGCTTGCACCACACAGCAAACCAACTCCTACTGCCTCACAGACCTCAATGTACAACCGAGGGCTATAAAACTTGTAGGAGGAAACAGAAAATCTTTGTGACTTTGGGTTATATAGGATACCAAAAGCATTATCCATAACAGAAAAATTGATAAACTGGACTTCATCGAAATTAAAAACCTCTGCTCTCCAAAAGGCACTGCTAAGAGAATGAAAAGACAAGCTACAGACTGGGTGAAATTCCCTCTCAGATAAAGGAATAGTAACTAGAAATTATAAAGAACCCTTAAAATTCAATATTGTTTAAAAATCCTTTTTTTTTTTTTTTTTTGAGATGAAGTCTCTCCCTGTTGCCCAGGCTGGAGTGCAATGGCACGATCTCGACTTACTGCAACCCCTACCTCCCAGGTTCAAGTGATTCTCCTGCCTCAGCCTCCTGAGTAGCTGGGATTACAGGTGCGTGCCACCATGCCCAGCTAATTTTTAGTATCTTTAGTAGAGACAGGGTTTCACTATGTTGGCCAGGCTGGTCTCGAACTCCTGAGCTCATGATCCTCCCGCTTTGGCCTCCCAAAGTGCTGGGATTACAGGCGTGAGTCACTGCACCTGGCCTCAAAAACCCAATTTTTAAAAGCTGGCAAAGGTTTGAAAAGATTTCATCAAAGAAAATATGCAGATGGTGAACAAGCACACAAAAAGATACACAACATCATTGGAGCTCACATCATTAGAGCATTACATAAATAGAATGTCCAGAAATAGGCAAGCCTGATTATGTTAAAAGCCAAGAGAGTGGGTACCCTGGGGTCTGTGCCCAGAAGGGCTCCTGAGATGCTGGGGAAATTCTGCATCTTGATCTGGGTGTTGGTGGTGTGTGTGTCCAGTTGCTGAAAGTCCCTAACAATGTACACTTATGATTTGTGCATCCTGCATTTAAGTATTTGCCTAAATAACTCAGAGCATTAGCTGGAAAACAATAGGTGTCTCATATTCTACATATTCAAGTGTTCTGCCATTTTCTCTCACATGTCATAAGCTTTATATGTCTCAGGCCTGCTCTCTTTCTCTTAATAACTACTGGGATATTAATGGTTAACCCTGAAATAGCAGGTCATCCTAAACGCTGGGGAAAAAAACTCAGAAAGATTTCTAAAAATTCTCTTTTCCTCTACAGCTGGGAAGAAAAAAGAAAGCCATTTTTATTCACCACAAAGCTTTTTGTTGTTGTTTTTGGCTTTTTTTTTCTTGGAGATAGGGTCTTGCTCTGTTGCCCAGGCTGAAGTGCAATAGCATGATCTCGGCTCACTGCAGCCTCGACCTCCTGGGATGAAGTGATTCTTCTGCATCAGACTAATTTTTTAACGTTTCGTAGAGACGAGGTCTTACTATGTTGCCCAGGCTGGTCTCAAACTCCTGAGCCAAGAAATCCTCTGGCCTCGGCCTCCTGAAGTGCTAGGATTACAAGAGTGAGCCACTGCATCCTACCCATAAAGCTAGTTCTAATAAACTGTACAGGATCAACCTCCCAACACCCTGGCTTCTCCCACCCTGCCCAGCACAGTGACGGCAGGGGACGTATGCCCATCTCTGCTCTCCATCACCAGGTAACCACCAGCACAGTGACGGCAGGGGACGTATGCCCATCTCTGCTCTCCGTCACCAGGTAACCATCAGCACAGTGACGGCAGGGGATGTATGCCCATCTCTGCTCTCCGTAACCAGGTAACCATCAGCACAGTGACGGCAGGGGACGTATGCCCATCTCTGCTGTCTGTCACCAGGTAACCAGGCCTAGGAGCGTTCTTGGTACAAAGGAGATTCTTAAGACGTGGGAACTGCACTCTGTTCTATGAACCGTTAACAACCCTTAAAAGTCTATTTTTTGATTGGTTCCTTTACTCAGTAATTTGTTGGCTTTATAATAACATTTAAATTGACACCTTTTTTTTTAAAGGCAAAAACTACTCATGTGGTTTTTTTTTACAGCAAGAGAAAGATGCTGGGGCTTCTTTCTTCTGCCTTAAGCTATGAAGGTTTAAAGAAACCCCTAGAGTCCATCGGATTCCTGATACAAACCAAGAATGAGAAGATCTGCTCAGATAAATTAAAGATGAAAACAGAAACTTAAAAATCAAACTGTTGGCTGGGCATGGTGGCTCACACCTGTAATCCCAGAACTTTGAGAGGCCAAGGCAGGTAGATCGCTTGAGCCCAGGAGTTTGAGACCAGCCTGAATAACATGGCAAAACTCTGTCTCTACCCCCCAAAAAAAGAAAGCACAAAAAAAGTAGCCAGATGTGATGGTGCATGCCTGTAGTCCCAGCTAGTCACGAAGCTGAGGTGGAAGGATCACTTGAGCCCAGGCAGCAGAGGCTGCAGTGAGCTTAGATCATAACACGGCACTTCAGCCTGGATGACAGAGTGAGACCCAGTCTCAAAAAAAGAAAAAAAAAAAATCAAACTGCTTAGAAACACATGACAACAAAAGCACTGTAGAGTAAAACCTCTAGGATACGGCCAAAGTGTATTCTGAAAGCTTAACACTGTAAACACTGTTATCACTAACAGCATTGAAAATACACATTCAATACAATAATCTAGAAAAATAGCAAAATTAACTCATAGAAAGTACAAGAAATTAAAAGAAACCAAAAAAATACTTGATGAGTAAAACAGACAATTATTTGGCAAGTGAAGCAAAAAAAGAGAGTGAAACAAGAATTAGGGCAGCCAAAGGAACATCATCTTCCAGGTATTGACACACCATCCAACCACCACTAGGCCAGCCTCATGCAACTCTGACATTAAAAAAAAAAAAAAAAAAGGAAGAAGGGAAGGAGGGAAGGAGGGAAGGAGGGAGGAAAGGAGGGAGGAAGGGAGCGAAGGAAGGCAGGAAGGAAGGAAGGAAGTCAAGTATGAATATAAATGAAAAAGAGAAAAAAAAAAGAGAAAAGAAATGAAATGAAACAAAACTCAGGTATGAATATAAACGAAAAAAATCCCAAACAGAAATAGCAAATCAGGCCAGGCGCAGTGGCTCACGCCTGTAATCCCAGCACTTTTGGGAGGCCAAGGTGGGTGGATCACAAGGTCAAGAGATCGAGACCGTCTTGGCCAACATGGTGAAACCCCAACTCTACTAAAATACAAAAAATTAGCTGGGCGTGGTGGTGCATGCCTGTAACCCCAGCTACTTGGGAGGCTGAGGCAGGGGAATCACTTGAACCCGGGAGGCGGAGGTTGCAGTGAGCTGAGATCATGTCACTGCACTCTAGCCCGGCAACAGAGCAAGAGGCCGTCTAAAAAAAAAAAAAAAGAGAGAGAGAAATAGCAAATCAAAAGTCAAATTCAGCAATGCATTAAGAACTGTTATAACGTAATCAAAGACAGATTCTGTGACTATGTTTTTCATTTTATTAATAAAGGCAAGAAGGATATGAATATCTCAATAGATGCTGAAAAGACATCTTTTGATAGAATTTGATAGAACTCAACACTCATTCTTAAAACATTTTAGCAAGTTGAA
Organism: Theropithecus gelada; assembly: GCF_003255815.1. Taxonomy (NCBI): domain Eukaryota; kingdom Metazoa; phylum Chordata; class Mammalia; order Primates; family Cercopithecidae; genus Theropithecus; species Theropithecus gelada. The sequence goes on from NC_037680.1 coordinate 117,609,107, forward strand.
AGTAAAATGAAAGATCCTTGAATAAAAGATGCTCATCAGGAATGAAAGGAGCCATGGCCACCTTGGAGAAGCAGCAGCACACCTGCTGTGCAGCACACTCCACAGGTCCTAGCTAAGGACAGACAGGAGCAAAGGATCAAAGGATGATGACAGGCAAATCACAGAGGGGAGGGACAACACTGTCATTACTGCAGAGGAGTGGTTGTTGATCTAGAAAATCCAAAAGATCCACTAAAAAAGCATGAGTACTAGGAAGACGTGGATACAGACATATGATGAATCAATCCAAGCTCGGATCTTTCGTGTATTCCAGCCACAAGTGACTAGAAAATGCAGGGAGCAAAGGATCCCGTGGGCAGTATTCCGTGACCCTCCCAGGAACCCACCAAGCCAGGCACGAACACACCTGGACAGTCTAACAGGATTCACAGCAAGCAGCAGATGCTGCTTCTGAGCAGGAAAGTGGGCATCGTCCTGAGGTCAACTCCCCCACAACGCAACATGTCCAGGCAGCTACGAATCCCGAGAGGACTTGGGAGGGAGGGACAGTAAGTTCTAAACCTTACTTGGAAGGAGAGTATGTAAGAATGGCCATGATAACTGGGGAGGAAAGGGGTGGGGGGAACGAGCAGCTGCCAGTGTTCAGTGCACCTAGAGGGACGCCTCGCACACACCAGTCCCTGCTCCAGCCGTGAGCTATAAACAACGCAATCACTCCCGGGGCCTGGGAAGACCAAGGGCTTCTGCTGGTTAGCTCGCTTGCCTCTTTCTTGGGGGTTTTTTCCAGCGGGGTGGAGGAGGTCCTAAATTTGGTTTTAAGCGTGCATGTGCAGTGCCCGCGAGATATCAGCATCTAAGTGGGCAGTAGGAGAATGGCGCAAGACCCAGGCTCAGAAAGGAGGGAACACAGATCCAGATGTGGGATCTCAACACAAGGGCAGGAGGCGAAGCCCTGAGCCTGGCCTGTTCGAGGTCTGAATCTACAACTTGACGGGATCAGCAACCCTGGATGTCGATGTGTGTGCTGCTGGGAGAGCCTCCTTGTATCCGGAAACCGTCCACATGCCTGGATGTCGACGTGTGTGCTGCTAGGAGAGCCTCCTTGTATCCGGAAACCGCCCACATGCCAGGTTGTGTGCTTGGTGCCGTATGTACAGGACTCCTCCAAAAACCCCAGGTTTAGAGAACTGGGACCAAAAGTCAAGAGCCATTTGAAGTGGTGCCTGGCACCACTCCCCTCCCACAGCCAGCATACCTCCTTGTTTTTTTCCTTGTCCACAGCAGTCCACACGAAGCCGAAGGCCCCACTACCCAGCGGGCTCAGGGTGCTGTACTTTTGGGAGTACTCGCCCTCACAGGCCGCCAACCCCTCCAGTTCCACAGCCTTGGGGGGCTCCTCAAACCAGGGTCTGGCTCTGAGCACCTGCAATGTAGAGGAAGGTCTGTGGGGTCACATGCAACTGCACCTGGCAGAGGTGCAGCACCCACAGTGGTCCCCCTGCGTCTTCAGTAGCTGCCCGAGGCAGGTGTGCCCTGCCTTCCAGTCCCCTCGGCTCCCATGCTCTCAGACAGGTCTGAAGGCCTATCTCCACAGGGCACCCCAAGCAGCCTCAGCACACTGATCCCAACTGGCACACATGTTGAAACGTGTTCACACCCCACCATACACATGGACTTATGCAGATTTAAAGTGGCTGTATAGTCACACTGGATACTAGAAGACAGTGTGGAAAGTTACAAACAGGGCCGGGTGCAGTGGCTCGCTTCTGTAATCCCAGAACTTTGGGAGGCCGAGGCGGGTGGATCACCTGAGGTCGGGAGTTCAAGACCAGCCTTGCCAACAAGGAGAAACCCAGTCTCTACTAAAAATACAAAATTAGCCAGGCATGGTGATGCGTGCCTGTAATCCCTACTACACAGCAGGCTGAGGCAGGTGAATCACCCGAACCCAGGAAGCGGAGGTTGCAGTGAGCCGAGATCGCACCATTGCACTCTAGCCTGGGGAACAAGAGCGAAACTCCGTCCCACAAAAAAAAAAAAAAAAAAGAAAACAAAAGTTACAAACAGACCGTATTCCCATATCCGAGGAAACACAGAGAGATGCCAACTAGGATATCTGCCACACGGTACAAGACAAGTCCAGGGCAGGCATTAACTGCAAATACCCACTTCCACCAGGCTGGGTCCGGTGAGCTCCGCAGCGGTGGAGTGGGTGGAGCTGGGCAGGCTGGCAAGGAACAGGCGGGTCCTGGCGGCTGAGTCGCGGTGGCTGTGGAGGAGGTCTTTCACCAGCCAGCAGCAGAACAGAGGTGTGGGGCCTTGGAGCTCCACCCGCCTCACCTCAAACTGTACGCCTGAAGGGTAAGAAGGTAAGAACGCACAGGCCTGTGCTGACCTGGCTAGATAGCAGCTTTAGGTTAGAAAGTCCAGTACCCAGAATGCAACAGTTCAGTCCCCAGCAGCTTTAGGTTAGAAAGTCCAGTCCCCAGAACGCGGCCCAGAGAACAGCCCATGCACAGGTAGGCAGCACCAAGGCCTAGAGGAAAGCTGTCAGGGCCGGCCAGGGAAACACCTCAGGGCATAGCCTGCAGGCCTGCAACCACCACACCTCCTCACTCAGGGCAGCCAGAGGCCAAAGAAGCCCTCCGGAGAGGTCTGCAGACCACCCCAAACTCAGAATAGCCTGAGGAACCTGCATTCAACATGCCCCTACACACAGTGGGTCTTCGGCCTTCCGGTGACAAGAATGTGAAAGGCTTACATTAAAACCATGTACACGTGCACCTGCTCTAGTCACTAATAGCCATATTAAACTCCATACCCACTTATACAGAGAAAGCACGTACGCATTTTTCCACAGCCTCCTGCTATACACCAACATAAGTGTGGTTAACCTTTTTTGGTGGTGGGGATTTACAGCTCATTTTATTTTCTTCTTGTTTATATTTCTAATGTTTGTACAAATAACACGTATTATTTACAAAATTCTTTTAAATAAAGAACCGTAGTTATCAGCACTACAAAATCAGCAATATGGAAACAACTGGTTAAAATAATGTGGACCTATTAAGAAATGAGGAAAATATGGCCGGGCGCAGTGGCTCACGCCTGTAATCTCAGCACTTTGGGAGGCCGAGGCGGGCGGATCACGAGATCAGGAGATCGAGACCATCCTGGCTAACATGGTGAAACCCCATCTCTATTAAAAATACAAAAAATTGGCCGGGCTCGGTGGCTCATGCCTGTAATCCCAGCACTTTGGGAGGCCAAGGCGGGTGGATCACAAGATCAGGAGCTCGAGATCAGCCTGGCCATCATAGTGAAACCCTGTCTCTACTAAAAATACAAAAAAATTAGCCAGGTGTGGTGGCACACGCCTGTAGTCCCAGCTACTCAGGAGGCTGAGGCAGGAGAATCGCTTGAACCCGGGAGGCGGAGGTTGCAGTGAGCCAAGACCATGCCATTGCACTCCAGCTAGGGTGACAGAGTGAGACTCCGTCTCAAAAAATAAAAAAAAATAGGCAGGGCACAGTGGCTCACACCTGTAATCCCAGCACTTTGGGAGGCTGAAGCGGGTGGATCACAAGATCAGGAGATCAAGACCATCCTGGCTAACACAGTGAAACCCCGTCTCTACTAAAAATACAAAAAATTAGCTGGGCATGGTGGCAGGCACCTGTAGTCCCAGTTACTCGGGAGGCTGAGGCAGGAGAATGGCGTGAACCCGGAAGGCAGAGCTTGCAGTGAGCCAAGGTCACACTACTGCACTCCAGCCTAGGCGACAGAGCGAGACTCTGTCTCAAAAAAAAAAAAAAAAAGAAATGAAAATAAAAAAGAAAGTAAAACAGAATCAACCTCAAAGGGGCAAGCAGAGTGGCCTGATCACATGACCCTCACAGAAGGGCAGGTTTTTCATTTTTCAGAGATCAGGGCAGCCTAAACACCAAAAGCACAGAAGAAGAACACGTGAGCACCTCGCCATGCTCACATCTCTCTCGGCCTCTCCATGTGACCACTGAGGTGGGGGCCGGCGGGAGGTCGAGAGACAGACTCCAGCATGACGTACGTCCCCGCGCCTCTCCTGCTCCCAACAGAATCTCCCCAAGCTGCTGTGAGGAGTGGCTCTCTGAAGTGTATGGCCTGAGTTGGGAGACACAGCTGGAACTGATGGGCATGGAGCAGGTGTACTGGGACCCCGGGTGCCACCCTCCCCAGGCACACACATTTGTAATCTTAATTTTCAAGGGGTGGATGATAATGCATTCTCCTTTAAAACACGATTTCTGCTGAAACTATTCCAGGGCGAAACCCCATCAGACCCCAGAACAAGGAAGGCCCTGCACCCCCACTGCACTGTGCTCTGGGGGCACCATGCTTCTTCCCATGGGGCCCGGGACATACTCAGCCGTAAGCCATCTCGATGATAGCAGCTCCCGGAGTAGGCACCCTCCTGGATCTCCCGCTGCAGGCCAGCAGCCCCGGGCATCACGGGTGTGGAGGTGACCTGGACATTCAGCCTTGGCTCCTCTGCTGATGGGCACGTGTCCTCAGGGCCAGCATCCAACACGGAAGGAATGTGTCCTGGGCTTTCTCCGTCACTTGCTACATAATGCTCAGAGGACACCAAACAAACCTCAAGCGGTTCTGTTGGATCATGTTCCAGGCAGCTCTCCCGGAACCGTCGGCCTTGGCCAAGGTCAACACAGGTGCCAGTCAGTAATAACAGCTCCCTGTCATCCAGGACACATGACCCCTGTTCCTGGAGACTGGCCACATCTGGATCAGAGCCCACTGCCAAGGAAGAGGGTGTCCCTCTGAGTTCAGACGTAGCACAGGAACAACTTGATGAAGTTTGGTCTGTCTGGTCACTGAAAAAGAGTTCCTTGAGGTTCCAGGAAAACGAATTCACATCAACCTCCTGGGCCTCCACTGCTTCCAGGCCCCCGGGGAGGTCCGTGGCCAAGGCATAGCAGGCTGAGGAGCTGCCCGTGAAGCCACCGTATAGGTCTCTGCCTCCCAGATCGCAGGACAACACAGGAGCAGGGACAGCCGGGCGCTCTGTCGGAACGAGTTCGGCGTGGGGCACATCCAGGGCTCCCGCAAGGCTCAACTGGGACAGCTGCTCCTTCATCAAGCAGGTCTGCAGCTCTTCTCGGTCATTTTTCACTCCCAGCCACGGCTCATCTAGAGTAGGTGTCCCAAACGAGAGGCCTGCCATCCCAGAGGGGTTGGGGGCCAAGTCCTGGCTTTGCCACCACAAGCCCCATTCACTCCCGTAGCAAGGGCAGTGCATCAGGAGGCTGCCCCCCACCAGCTGACCCTTGGCCTGGGGCTTGGCCATGGCAGCCCCAGCCCAAAGGTCTGAACCACCGGGACCACTGACTCCCATCCGCTCTAGCCGGGCCTCCTGACACAGGCCACACATGCCAGCGTTACTGCCCCCATCCTCAGCTGGGACTGGAGCTGCAGAATCTTCACAAGAAGCAAATGGCTTCACATCCACTGGTTCAGACCTGCTTTCTCCCAGAAGATCCTGTCCAGGACTCTCTATTGCCACAGGTTCCTCTCTCCCCAAGGCAGTGACTTGCTGGTCCTTGGGCAGCACCTGTTCACCGTGCACTGGCAGGCTTCCGTCTGGAACACTGTCCACCCTGGGGATAATGACATGGGTGACCATCATGTAGGGCCACAGATGAGTCAAAAGGAGAGATTGCACCGATTGTCCATTAGAACTAAGTACAAAGCATTAAATGCCACCACTTTATAACAAGAGAAAGACCAAATTTTGTGACCAAGTTAAAAAGCACTTATCTTAAATTTCTCCCAATTAAGTCCGTATTTAGAAATGATTTAGCAGAGAATGCTACCAAAAGCCCAGCAGTAAAGTACAGGAGCACTTGCCAATGCTTTGCTCAGTGCTCTCACTTCATCTCAGGGCCTCCAAACCCCAGTCAGCCATGCAGCTTAGCCGCAGCCCCGCCTGCAAGGGGAAGTCCCTGCTGCTGCCTTGAGGAGGTGTGAGAGGAAAGGAGAGAGGGATTGGAGGGTCCCTGGCAAACTCTACAACAGTAAAAAAAAAAAAAAAAAAAAAAAAAAAACAACTGATTGACTACAAACACCATCTGACTTCACAGCCACTAGGGAAATGGCTCTCAGATGGGGCCCATGCAGAAGGGGACAGGGGTCAGGGGGGCCGGGCACAGTGGCTCACACCTGTAATCCCAGCACTTTGGGAGGCCGAAGTGGGCGGATCACTTGAGGTCAGGAGTCTGAGACCAGCCTGGCCAACATGGCAAAGCCCTGTCTCTACTAAAAATACAAAAATCAGCCAGGTGCGGTGGCAGACACCTGTAATCCCAGCTACTTGGAGGCTGAGGCAGGAGAATTGTTTTAGCCTTGGAGGCAGAGGTTGCACCACTGCACTCCAGCCTGGGTGACAGAGTAAGACTCTGTCTTAAACAAAAAAAAAGAAAGAAGGGGACAGGGGCCAAAAAAGAGAGAGGAGGCTGGTGAGGGTGGCTCCTAAGAGGTGGCACACAATGTCCCCCAGCATTCAGCACATGGTGACCCACGAGGAGGCTGCCACAGTCCAGACAGGATGATTACAGAGCCAAAGGACCCAGGCCTCCTGTCAGCCACGCACTGTGGCCTCCACATGACAGACTGACGCTGGGCAGCAGATGAACAGAATGTGACCGCACCCCCTCACTCGGGGACAGACAAACAGGTTAACGTCAGCAACCTAGTAAAGGTACACCAGAGGCTCAGGAAGAGCACAGGACTGGGCACAGTGGCTCACACCTGTAATCCCAGCACTGTGGGAGGCTGAGCCCAGGAGTTCGAGACCAGCCTGGACAACACAGGGAGACCTCGTCTCTACAAAAAATTAAAAAATTAGCCAGCGTGGTGACACACACCTGTAGTCCCAGCTACTTGGGCGGCTGCGGTGGGAACCTCGCTTGAGCACAAGAGTCTAGGCTGCAGTGAGCTGTGATCGCACCACTGCACTCCAGCCTGGGCAATGGCCAAGACCATCTCAAAAAAAAAAGACCAAGAGGAAGGAAGGGTGGGTTCCACAGAGAAAGGGATTCTGAGCCAAGTTCTGAGGAAAAGCAGTTTTCTGAGGGGAATTAGGGGTAGGCGGAGGGTCTGCGTCTGCCTGCATCTCTCCCTCCATCTCTCCCATCTCTCTCTCCCCTGCACCTCCCTCTCCCTCTCTGTCCATCCCATGCTTGAGACAAACCCCACGCAAATGCCAGGAAACCGCACATCCTCCTGCAGGACCAGGTAAGGCAGGAGGCGAATGCACACCACGAGGGTCTCATAAAGTCCCTTGCCAAAGAGTCTGGGCAACTTCTGGGGCACAGTCTGGACACACAGCTGAGGCCCCTGGGCAGCCCTGCATCTTCACCCATGCTCTTGGGGCCTGAGTAGCGGACTGCTGCAGCCTCAGTACCCGTTCTCCTCTCCGCGGTCACCTGAGTCCACGGCCCTTCCATCAAAACCCTTGGGCCAGATGTGTCTGGGGATTTCAGAAAAGTCATATGGCCACCTGCTAGGGAGACCCCAGCAGGCTGGGGAGAGGGCCTCATGGGCATCCACTGCCCTGTGTCTGCAGCGAGGCCTCTGAATACTCAAACTGCAGAGGTCAAGGGAAAGCCACGAACAGCTTCACGTGCGCTCAGGGCCAATTTGACCATCCAATGCTTTTAGCATCAATTCTAAGAAAAATATTTCAGTGTTGGGGGCATTTTGGGTTTCACAATTTTGGCTAAGAGATTGTGAAACTGTGGATCTCTGACTTTCAGCAGGACAGCAACTCAGGAAACACAAGTACATCCTCCAGCTGCCCTGGCAGCCAGGCATCACCATGCCACTCAGTCTGGCCAGCATGCAGTCAGGGCATGAAGGATGTGATCTGCCAAGTGCACACAGTCCCTTGAGCTGCTGGGACCTCAACCCAGGGCAGCCCCAGGGACCATAGGTCCTCCACTGGGGATGCACCAGGGCCTGGCCTCTGTGGAGATCCGAAATCCCCACCTGCTGTCTGAGCACATCACTTGGGGTCTCTTCTAGTACCTGATCCACAGTCTAACAATTCACTCAGCTTCAGCATCCATTTGCTAACAATCAGACTGCACTCCCGGGATTACCAGGAAAACTAAAGGAGACAACTTAGAGGAAGTACCCAACTTAAATCCCTAGAACACAGAAGCACTCCGTACAGCTCACCTCCTTCCTTCATGCTTCCTACCCCTGTCCTCTTACTGTTTCAGCTTATTGTCCTGACCAGACCACAGTTCTCAGGAACACACCTCAAGTCTTCCGCAATGCTCATTTGTTGAATAAGTGAACGAGTGAGTGACTGAGTGGGTGAATGAATGGATAAATCTCTGTAGTCATAACTGCACTAGATGTGTAGTAGATGCTAATCAAACTCTTAGAAATCTGACATCCAAAAACGTCCAATCCAATAGAAAGACTAGGAATTGGCTGATCTTGGCCAACTCCCTTGGTACAACCAAGTCCTGGCAGATGAGTTGTGTCCAAGGTCCTGAGGAGAGCAACGGGCCACGTGGCCTCTGTCTGCCGAGACGTCCCAGACAAGGGGAGCACTGGCAAGGGGGCCCAGTCGCTAGTGCTGTGAGCACCCACGGGCCAGACTTGGGCCCTCAACGACAGTCACCCCATTTCAGCTTGGTGGCACCTCTGGAGAGGTGCACACAGCAATATTATTCATAGTAATATTGAAAACTCACATGTGTTGAGCGCCTGCTCTGTTCCACACAGTGGAAGGAGAGCAAGTAGAGCCAACAGCTGCTCTCTCATGTCACTGAACGTGGACACACAGTGGCAAATGGAAAATCAGGGAGGCTAAGCAAACAAGAGAAAGCACCAGCACGTCAGCCAGTGGGACAGTGGCTCATGAGCTAGGATGCCATCCAGGAGGCTTCGCTTCTGAGGGGGCCTGTAGAGGAAGATCTGCAGGACATGCATGTGCATACACATACACACACATTTAGGACAGTGTGCACGGTATAATCCCAGCCGTGCTAAAGGAAAGAAGCAGTAACATGTGAGCACACATATGCACATGCACACATAAAATTGTAATATACAACTATAGTTGAATGCACAGGAAGAAGGCCTGGAAGGTTATAACTGCTGACTGTGGTCCCCTGGGGGAAAGAGTGGGATTGGAGGAGGGGGACTGGAAGACGGCCAAGGGAACTGTCGCTTTTACCATTATTCTTCTATAATTTAAAAAAACACATATTCATGTATTACATATTTTTAAACACACGTATTTTATATGTATCTATTACATATTTTTTAAAATAATTTCAAGACTAGAAAACACAACAAGGTGGATAAATATCACAGACACGGCGATGAGCAGAAGGCAGACAGAAGGAAATGGTGCGTGAGGCTTGACGGCAGGCAGTCTAACCTCTGCCCTGACCCAGGGCAGCGGGGTGTAGGGGGCACGGTGCAGGAAGGGACCTGGGGTCTGCAGGCAGCCAAGAAAGGGTCCTGGACCACCTGGGCACCTACAGTTTGGGCACCTTTACTGCAAACTGTGCATAAAAAAAGATTCTGGGCCAGGCGCGGTGGCTCACCCCTGTAATCCCAGCACTTTGGGAGGCCAAGGTGGGTGGATCATGAGATCAAGGGATTGAGACCAGTCTGGCCAACACGGTAAAACCCCGTCTCTAGTAAAAATACAAAAATTAGCTGGGCGTGGTGGCAGGCGCCTGTAGTTCCAGCTACTCAGGAGGCTAAGGCAGGAGAATCGCTTGAACCCAGAGGGCAGAGGTTGCAGTGAACCAAGATCACGTCACTGCATTCCAGCCTGGGCAGTTGAGTGAGACTGTCTCAAAAAAAAAAAAAAAAAGATTCTGAAGAAGAAAATGGGTTACAAACACACACACATGCTATGCACAATAGGACTATGAGAATAGAATGAGTTTTTATTTCTACTTTTCCAAATGTTCCTAATTCTCTAATATAAACTTCCTTTACTCTAAATAGAACATTTAAAAATATGCAAAGAGAACAGATTCATATGACTTTGAAAATGATAAAATTAATCCCAGCACTTTGGGAGGCCAAAGTGGGCTGATCAAGAGGTCAGGAAATCGAGACCATCCTGGCCAACACGGTGAAACCCTGTCTCTACTGAAAAAAAATACAAAAAATTAACCGGGCGTGGTGGTAGGTACCTGTAGTCCTAGCTACTTGGGAGGCTGAGGCAGGAGAATGGCGTGAACCCGGAGGCAGAGCTTGCAGTGAGCTGAGATGGCACCACTGCACTCCAGCCTGGGCTACAGAGCGAGACTCTGTCTCAAAAAAAAAAAAAAAGAAAATGATAAAATTATGTTATGTTTTCATCAGTTCTCTGAAATCTACCTAAACAATCTGGAACTCTCCACAGCCTGCTTCCTTATCCCGACAGTCAGATAGTAACAGCATGGTGCCCTCCCGTACAGGCTGATAAGGACTCAGCCAGGCAGCACAGAAAACCCAGCTGTCACTGTGTGTGGAACACAGCAGGCGCTCAACACACGTGAGTTTTCAATATTACTATGAATAATAGGCTGAATATTTCTCTCTGACATGTTCCTCATTCACTTACCATCTGCCTGGCCTTTTACTAAACCTGTAACCTCCCACCAAGGGACTTACCCTGGAGCAGGCTGAGGAGAGAGGCAGGAAAGGAGCTGGCTTCCAGTCCCCAGCTCAGTCTGAGTCCCGGTGACGATGTCTTGGCTTTCCACTAGCTTCTGGGTCTCATCTTGGGGCACAATGTGGCCACCAGCAAGCACGACATCGATCCTTGGATCTGGCAGCAACACCAAAAAAGAGTGTGTGCTCGTCACAGACACTCCCTAAAACAAACCTGCTCATTTGCCTGGAACTCACTGAGGCTCCTTTACAGCATGACCAGCATCGACCACCTTTCACCACCCCAGGCATCCCAGGTTCAAACCAGCGCCCTGTCTCTGCCTCCTGTCGCCCTGCTGCTTGGCCCAGGACACCCGCAGCCAGCTATCATGATCCTTTTAACACCCAAGTCAGAGCACGGCCCTCATCTGCTGACAACCCTCCAACAGCTCCCATCTGACTCTGGGTAGAAGTCAAAGTCTTGGCCATGGCCCCCCAACCCTGTGGCCTCACTCCCCCAGGTCTCTCCACCTGGCCCTCTCTGGCCAGCCATCCCTGCCTCCCTGCCATACCTGAAGTATTAGAGGCCTTGGGATCATGGCTCCTGATCCCAGAAACACTGTACCTGGGTATCTACAAGGCTTCCCTAGGCCTCCTGGGCCCCCAAGTCTAAGACTGCACACCCTCTTTGCTTTCCTCCTGAGCTCTGGCCAATTCCTGGGCTCCACGTGTCACCTGGCTTCCTCCAGTCCCCATGAGGGCAGGGGTGTTTGCCCACAGCGCAGCCTGGCACATGGTAGGGGATGAGTGTATGTCTCTTGGTTACATGAGAGAAAGCAGCCTGCATTAGGAAGGACCCTGGGAGGCCGGGCACGGTGGCTCACACCTGTAATCCCAGCACTCTGGGAGGCCGAGGCAGGTGGATCACCTGAGGTTGGGAGTTCGAGACCAGCCTGACCAACATGGAGAAACCCCGTCCTACTAAAAATACAAAATTAGCCGGGCATGGTGGTACATGCCTGTAATCCCAGCTACTCGGGAGGCTGAGACAGGAGAATCACTTGAACCCAGGAGGCAGAGGTTGCAGTGAGGCGAAATGGTACCACTGCACTCTAGCCTCAGCAACAAGAGCGAAACTCCGTCTCAAAAAAAAAAAAAAAAGAAGAAGAAGAAGGACCGGGGAAGAACCCTAGCCCCAAGCCAAGGGAAGCCTGCTCTGTGACCAGGACTGTTGGGTGGTTCGGCACAACTTCTCTGAGAGGCATTTTTGACAGTAACTAGCAAAAGTGTTCATTCCCTGAAACCAGAAGTTCCACTTCTAAGAATTCATCCTAAGGAAGCAAAGTGAGAGGCACAGAAATGTTGTGATCCCCTCCCCCAACCACCAAATATCCGACAAAGAGCCTGTACTAAACACACAAGCGTGTGTGCACAGGTCAGGATTTGGAATTCTGGAAAAAAGGGAAGGGAAATATCATCAGTGCCAGAGGAAAAAGCTCGTATAAAGGATAGACTATAAGAGAGAAAAACCCAGACACGATGAGGGGAACCACATGCTAAGGAAAGCCGGGATTGTAAGGAGAACCAACAGCCTAACAAAGCATCTTTTAAAACAAATGTTACAATCCAGCTTCTAATGCCCCAGGCGAGACCCTGTGGGGAAGGAGGCCGGGGGCATGTGCCAAAGAACTCACTTGAAGCCCAGAAAGTTTGTCTGGGTGAATGAGTGTCTGACGGTGAATGTTTATCTCACAAGGCCAGTCAGTCCCGTGAAGCTGTAGTTTTCCTCAGTGACTGTATTAAATCCACTTTCACACTCATTCAATACCCAAGTGACCGCATGCAGGACAACCTCGCAAGCCAGCACCTGCCGACCCGCCTGGCCCCACCACGATGCAGAGCCCTGACGCGGCTGTGCTTTCTGCCAGCACGGGCCACTCTCTCTCTCTCTCTTTATCTCACGCCCACTGTGTCCTTCCATAAAACAGAGACCCCCACCCGACGCCCCGCCACACCATCACCTGGATCCTTGAGTCCCAGCCTGGCCCAGGACTCCAGAACCACACCCAGTGAGCCCATGCTCCAGCGGGGCAGAGCCCATGGAGGCAGAGTCCTGGGGTCCCCACCAGGGCAGAGCCAGGGACAGGGTGCACCCCCACCCCATGCTTGTCAACAAAAGAGCGAGCACTGTGGAAGCAGCCAGGGGCCTGCTCCTTACCAGGAGCTCAGGCGTGGGCCCTGCCGGGACATCAGTGGGTTCCACTGCCCCCCACTGCTCCCGGCCAGAGTGGGTCCCTCGGGACAGGAGGCATGTGCCTGTCTTCACATGCCACACACCTAAGACTGTGCATATGAAAGGGACTCGGGAGCATTTGTTGAAATAATTTAAAATGTTAAATTAAAACTATTTGGGATAAATATAATTAAACCAGGAAATACTGGTAGAACATTCAATTTAGGAATTGCAGTCAACCCTCAGTACACTCAGGGGATGGGTTCCAGGACTCCCAGAATGCCAAAATCCGAGCACCCTCAAGTCCCACAGCCCCCACCCCGGAACGCAGGTGCATGGAAGGTCAGCCCTCCATATACGCCGACTTCACCTCCCACCAATACTGGATTTCTGAGGTTGAAAAGAATCCGTGTATGAGTGGACCCTCCAATGTCAAACCCAGTTGTTCAAGGATCAGCTGTAATCCGATTTGCTACATGGATTCACTCAAACTACACGAAGCTATATAAGTTTACTTAGAAAAGACAAGACTGTCAGTTAGCTGTGTCTCAGATATTAAGACTGTCAGTTAGCTGTGTCTCGGATGCTGTGTCTCGGATATTATGGACACAGGTGATGCAATCTTGGGGGGGTTTCTATTCTTCTCTATGCTCATACATTTGTAAGAATAACCTGTCACAGCCCCTGAGACAGAGAGGAACATCAAACCAGGAAACAGTCACCCCCCACTCTGTGTCCCCAGCACCCCTGAGCCTCTGGAGGGGCCGTAGCTCCTGTTCCTCCCGGCCCTGTCTCAGAGGCACGGGGCTGTCTGGGGCTTAGCAGCTGCAGGTGCATTCAGGAGGAGGAGGACATGTCTTACCCTGGGCCCCCTCAGCAGGGTCCTGGCCCTGCCACGGGTCCAAGGTTTTCTCCCCACACCCACTCTCATCACCAACATCCAGGCAGCTGGCCAGGTCTGGGAGCTGTAATGAGCTGTCGTACGCAAGGTCCATGTAGCTGTAGAAACCAGGAATCAGGAAAGTGATATTCTAGAAAACAAAGTGGGGACATTTCAGAACCTGGAGGATCCACGCTGACCTACTGGACTGTCCCCCTGGGGGAGGAATGGACACAAGGAGAGCCAGTCCCTGAGGGTTCACCCTCAAGGTCGGGAGAGGCCTCAGGCCAAATGTCCCTCAACACACCTGAAGCCCCGCTGATGCTCAACATGTAATTCATGTTTTTCCCCTTTTCTTTTTTTTTTTTTTTGAGACGGAGTCTCGCTCTGTCGCCCAGGCTGGAGTGCAGTGGCGCTATCTCAGCTCACTGCAAGCTCCGCCTCCCGGGTTCACACCATTCTCACGCCTCAGCCTCCCAAGTAGCTGGGACTACAGGCCACCTGACACCACACCTGGCTAATTTTTTGCATTTTTAGTAGAGACAGAGTTTCACCGTGTTAGCCAGGATGGTCTTTATCTCCTGACCTCGTGATTCACCTGCCTCGGCCTCCCAAAGTGCGGGATTACAGGCATGAGCCACTGTGCCCGGCCCCTTTTCTTAAGTAAAACGTAAAAACACAGTCTGCGGCAAGTTACAGCGACATCAACACATCTTTGGAGCAGACATCTGGCCTTTGGCCCCATGTTTACATGGATCTGGGAGCCTATGTCTGCAAGCCTCACCTCATGCGGCTCACTAGTGGCTGGAACAGTGACGTGTGCCCAGGACAGAAGGACTGTGGGGCCTCCCAGCCTCCTCCCAGGCCAGGAGCTGCTCTGACAGTGTCTCAAAGCTATGGGACACTGCCCATAGCATCCAGGAAGAACGCTAACTGCTTTTTAACTAACTTAAATTTAACTTAACTACAACTTAGCTTAGCTACTTTTTATTATTTCTACCAGGGTGAGAAATGAACCCTGCAGCTGTGTCGTAAACCCTGGTCCATCAGTCAGACCAGATCTCTAGGGCTTCGAGGCACAGTGCTCCTCTCTCTCCCTCCAACGGTGGCTGCTGGGGAGGGGTGGAGAGGAAGGAGCTTGGCAGCTGTGAGCAGGGACCTCCCTCCCTGGACCCAAGGTCCCTCCTGGGTAACGGCGCGAGCTGGAGAGCTTGCCGGGCGCGAGGCCTGTGCCACACGCAAGCCTGCACTGCAGAGCACAGCAGCTTCCTCTGAGGGAACGGGGAGCCAGGAGCCCAGGGCAACCCCACCTTGCCCAGGAGCTCGGTCTTTCCGTAACCAAACAGCGTCAGTGCGAAGCTATGGTTGATGCCGTGGATGGTCCCATCTGGCAGGAGGGTGATGAGGCCGCTGATGGTGCAGAACACCCAGACAGATGCCCAGTAGCCCCTCGCAGGGGCCGCCGCACTGGTGGTCGCCTCCTCACTGTTGGGTTGGGATTTCAGTTTTAAGCTCAGAGGGAAGGTGGTGCCGTCCCGGGCTCTTCCAACAGACCTCTGAATCTTGAGATGCTGAAAGAAAGGCTTGTCGTTTAGCTCAAGCCGCGTTTCACATGGACAGAGCACTGAATCTGCGCTGCATCCGACCTGACTTCTACCCCATATGTCATCAGGGAAGGTCCCCAGGACATCTCACACCCACACTGCTCTGCCTTCCCCTCCTCCCGGGCCCGCCTGGCCCAGGGAAGAGCCCTTCTGTGGGTGGGGAGGACTCAGTGTCCAGAGCCGCCCCAGGCACAGCGACCCCAGGGCAAGTGAGACACCCCTACTGAGGGGGCCGGGCACCAGCAGGGAGGGAGGGAGGGCTGTGGGGCTCAGGCTCGGGGCTCAGCCACGTCACTGGCAACTGCCATCCTTGCTCTGGCCCCAGGATACTGGCCCCACCGGCTGCACCGCAAGCTGTGCATCTGTGGATGTGTTCTCCCACCCCCTCAGCCTTGGGCAATGTCCCAGCTTCCACCTCTGTGGGTGGCCCAGTCCCGCCCTCCATCCTCATCCCTCCTGCCTGGGGGGCAGTGGTTCCCACTGTCACTCAGCTCTCAGCAGCCTTCTTGGCTCCCTCATCACTCACACAACCAGACCCCTGTACTGCATTCCCTCTGCTTTAAGTACTTGGAATGCACTCAGTTTCCCAACTAAATCCTGATGAATACAGCACTCCAAACCAAAGTTTGTTTGTTTGAGACGGAGTCTCACTCTGTCGTCCAGGCTGGGGTGCAGTGACACAATCTTGGCTCACTGCAACCTCCACCTCCACGTACAAGCGATTCTCCTGCCTCAGCCACCTGAGTCGCTGGGATTACAGGTGCCTGCTACCACACCCAGCTAATTTTTGTATTTTTAGTACAGACGGGGTTTCACCATGTTGGCCAGGCTGGTCTCAAACTCCTGACCTCAGGTGATCCTCCGGCCTCAGCCTCCCAAAGTGCTGGGATTACAGGCATGAGCCACCGTGCCCGGCCCAAACCAAAAATTTTTAAGTTTCTTCCCTTTATAGTTACAAGATGGCAAACTGGATCCAGGCCTGTGTGTCTGCCCTTGTTTAAAGGCTCACCCTGTAAAATGAGAGAACTGGAGGGGCCTGTGTCAGAGGCAGGGCAGTTCCTCTACCCTGTCTTGAACATAGCATTGCCCCAGTCAAGGTCAGAACTCAAGACCCCAGGCTCCCTGTGGCAAACACAGGCCCTGACCTCGTTCTGCTGAACCTCACATGGCCGCAGGCCCCAGTGAGCCAGCCAAGGAATGAGCGGGACACAGGGTCCCCTTTCCATGGCTCACAGGGTCTGTCTCGATTTGCTGCTGCGGGGTGTTAGGTGGCTCCAGTGCGGGGCTACTAGGAACAGTGCTGCTGCTGAGAACACGCTCACGCATGTTTTCCAGCGCACATTCCTTTGAACACATGGCTCAGACGGGTCAGGGGTTTGCTTCTGCTCAGACTCGGCAGATGCTGCCCAGCAGCCTCCCGGAGGAGTGGCACCGGCTGATGCTCCTGCCCGCTCTGAGGCCCAAGTGGCTACTGCTTTAGAGCAAAGGGCACAGAGAGAACAAACGTGGCGGGGAGCAGGGCTTCCAACCAAGCTGGGAAGCTTAAAATAGTAAATGACAGGCTCAGAGGGTGAAGGTCTGGGTTTAAGGCAAGCCAGAAAAGTGGAGAGTTCCTGTGGATGTCCTGAAAAGATCTACTCCTTGCAGCCCCAGAGCTGACTTCAGCCAGAACCAACTGTCCTGCCCCACCCTGCAGGCTGTTGGGGTGTGACATCAGTTCAGCTCAAGTAATGGGGTTCCCTGTGTGAAAGCCACACACTAGGTGGGAAACAGGCAACCTGGAGGATTCAGATGACTACTAGAGCCTCAGGTCATACCCCAACCTCCGCTGCCCTCCAACGCTGCTCCCGCAGCCCCCGACTGGCTGACGAGGCCGTCCTGCTTTGAGGGGAAACCCGACAATCAGCCAGTCGTCCCTGAAGACAGATCCCAACACATGCCCCCAGCAGGCTCCAGGGACAAGACTCAGGGGACAGGAGTGGTCAGCTGGGAGACCACATAGGCTCCCGCCCTTGGTCAAGGCCTCAGCGCACAGGAAGCTCAAAACTGAGCACATCCCACCCTCAAGGCCGCCCCTGCCTTCCGAAACCCTTGGTCTACGTCTCCGGATATGGATTCAGAGCTAAGAACTCAACCCCTTCACACAGTGCGGGAGGTCAGGAGCCCTACCTTTGGGATGTGCTGGCCAGAAGGAGGGAGCTGCACAGAAGGGATCAGGTCTGTGATGTGCTGCCCAGCCACGTCCGCCCCAGACACGTACCCGTGAAGATGGGCGAAGAGACCGTCGCACGACGTGATGGTGCCCTGGAGGAAAAGCCCAGTGCTCATCCTAAAAGCTTCTTGCGCTCCAGCTGTAAATTTCACTAAGCTTCAATATTTTCTAACTAAGCTTGCTTATTTTCATAAGCAAGACCCCAACATGATTTCTCCATCGGAAGTACAAGGGACATACACACATGAATTGAATAAGCGTATCACCATCTTTCTCCTTCTACCAGAGATGTACCTAAATTGTGGGCTTTCTTGTTCTTCAGGAGCCTGGCCCACACCACAGCTCATTAATAACATCCCAGTTCACATGCGAGGGCTGTCCCTAATGCCAGCTGCTATTCCGGGGGTTTTACACATATTATCTTATTTAAATGTTGAAACAACCTTATGAGGAGTTATGATTATGCCCCGGTTTACAGGTGAGGAACTGAAGTATAGGAGGTTCGTTCCCTGCCCAAGCATACACAATCAGTGAGGGCACCACTGGACACACCCTCCAGGCTCCTCATCCTCTCTTTCTTCCCAAAAGAATGAGACAGGGACCAGCACTTGCTGAAGAGGAGAACGCCGGCTCCAGCATCTGTGAGACATGAGGCAAAGCTGCACACTCACATCACTCTGGAAAGCAACCCAGGTCGAGACCCTCTCCACAGGCTCCAGGACCACCACGCAGCATAGGCGGTGTTCCTGCCGCATCCTCTTCATCCACACAGACACTGGAATCTTCTCCCCACTACGGCTGATGACATCCACCTACGGAGACAGGTTCGCACCTGCATGCCATGGACCCAAAAGACCAGTCTGGGTGGAGCACCCACCTCCAGGAGGCCCAAACTCCAGGCACTGCAACGTTTTCAACTTCTGCTTACCTGTCCTTCATTTCAGAAATTTACCAAAGCACAAACAAGATTTCTGATACTGAACATTAAAATCTCCAAGTGCAAGTTTTATCAAGAGAGTTGATTTCATTCTCAGTTCATGGTAATATTGCAGGGTGAAAAAAGCAGTAGCTGCTATTTCTTAAAGAAACAGACACCAACACATGGTGAATATCTTAATTTTTTTCTTCTTAGTAGTCAGTTGCTTGAACCAGTGATTTTCTGATACAATTGGTGCTAAGCTTTTTCCATGCCTTGGGCTCAGTCCTCCACATCCAACTCGGCTCACCTGTCAACGTCCAGGTTGGACACATGGCACAGGTGAGAGAATCAACACTGTCTAGGAAAACACTTCCAGGCCCACAGCCCTGCCCACTCCCACAAGCACCAAACAGAATGTAAAAATCAATAGACAATAAAACCATAATACTCTTGAGAATCTGATGTGGTGCCCAGCAGGACTGCAAAACACTAGTGAAGCTACAGCCCTCAAACAAAGCAAGGTCCACCCACGACACCCCCCGGGAGTCCAGCCACAGCCACAGTGTCCACTCCTGTGACGATTCGTTTTTAAAGGGCCCCCACCCCCACTGCAACTGAAGCAGGGAAACGGCACCTGGGATGACATTTTCAGCTGAAGAAGCTGAGGTGCCCTGGTGCCACCCAACCCCTAGCAGAGCTCCTAGTGGGGAACACCGAGCTCTTCCTGCCGTACGCTGCTGGTCTTGAGGCCAGACTGAGCTCTGCACCCGCACCCACTCACCACCGTGCCGAACACCACCGCAGCATGGCCGTCAGCCTCCATATGCTCCTCGCTGAGGGCCTCAACCACATCGGAATCTGACCTCAGAAAGAACTGCGTGAGCTTCTGGCCAATCAGGTCCTGGCTGCTGTACTCCAGGAGCCTGCAAGCTTTGTCGTTAGCAACCAGGATCTGAGGAATCACAAAGAGGAACAAGGATGCAGACATCCCCAGCAGCTCCACCAGCTGCCGAGAACAGCCCAAGAGGACCACACAGAAGCCAGCCTTTTCCTGACAGACAGGGTCTCACTCTTTTACCCAGGCTGGAGTGCAGTGGTGCAATCATAGCTCATTGCAGCCTTGAACTCCTGGGCTCAAGCGATCCTCCTGCCTCAGCCTCCCTGGTAGCTGGGACTACAGGTGTGTGCCACCACATCTGGCTAATTTCTTTGTAGAGATGGGATCTTGCTGTTGCCCAGGCTGGTCTTGAACTCCTGGGCTCAAGCAATCTTCCCACCTCCCAAAGTGCCCAAATGTTTTTCTAATTGCATTAAAACACACAAATCCCAGGTTTAAGGCACAAACCCCAAATCCACATCTATACAGCTGGATCTAAAACAGAAGCAAATACCTCTGTGGTCTTGGCATCGACAGTGAAGATGGCCTTGTTAGGGTTGCACACAGGGGCGGGAAGCAGGGGTGAGGACCACCCTGAGGACAGTCCCCGCAGCAGGGAGCAGCAGGACACACTGCCCCCAGGCCCGGCCGGGTCCGTGTGCTCGGGGGCGGCAGGGCAGTGCAGTTTACTTGTACAAATATTCTGGGCAGCCAGTGATGACAGACAGTAGGAGCTCCATCTGTCTTCTGAAAAGAGAAGCGAAGCAAAGCTTTAGACTTCACACAGCTGCCAGAGTCCACCTTCTGAAACAGGCAAAGCACACAGCCCTTGCCCTTAACTCCTGCAAAAAGATCTAAGGATTAAGTCAGTCTGCACAGCTAATGCACACTCTCATCGTGTGTCTGAACATGGTCCCCAGAATCCACTGAGGCAACCACCAGGTCCACTCGGAAGCACGAACAGCACAAGATCAACACTTCTGTGTCTAAATTACACTCAAAGCCAGGCGTGCCTATAATCCCAGCTCTTTGGGAGGCTGAGGCAGGAAGGCTGCTTGAGTTCAGGAGTTCAAGACCAGCCTGGGCAACACAGCGAGACCCTGTCCCTACTAAAAATAAAATTTTTAAAAATTAGTTGGGCATGGTGGTGTGCCCCCGCAGTCCTATCTACTCAGGAGGCTAAGGCGGGAGGATTGCCTGAGCCCAGGAGTTTGAGACTGCAGTGAGCTATGATTGCGCCACTGCACTCCAGCCTGAGCAACAGAGTGAGACCTTGTCTCAAAATCCAAAAAAGCTTAATCACGTTCAAAGGTCCCTTCCTTCCCACTGTCTTTCCTCCGTCAGTCATTCCAAGACCCCACAGCTACTCCGGCAGCTGCCCCATCACTTACTCCTTGGAGGCATCCATTGATTCAAGAGCTCCTTGTGCAGCGTTCTCACTCTCAGCAATGCCTCCAATGGCTCCCAAAACCCTCAGCCCAGTCATTCCTCAGACCTCACCCTCCTCCCACACCACCTTCCTTGGGCACCTGGGCTCCCCCACCTCCCACCCTCTCACCTCTCAGTGACCCTGGTTCCATCTCACCCATCCCTCGGTAGCTTTAAATATATCTAAACTAGAAATGCACTGAAGACTCCCACACCCGCACCTCCAGCCCGGACCTCCCACGGCCCACTCACCCTCTTCCCCATCTCAGGAGACACCAGCTGCCTTCTTCTAGTGCTCAAAACCAAGCACCCGAGACCTGGCCCTTCCATTTCTCTCCCATACCCTCCCCTCCGTGTCCTTTATCCAGGAACCCTGACTTTCTCAGTGAGTGGCCTGACCCCAGCCATTCTCTGAGGCTGGAAACCACATGGCCATCCAGCCACTCTCTCGCCCCTCCCCTTCCTAGACAGCAGTCACCAAGCGCAGCTCCTCCTCATGTCTCAAGGCCCTGTGCCTCTGGCTCCCACCCCTGTTCCTCATGCAGCCACCAGAATGATGCTCCAAAACAGGAACACACCTGTCAACACTCACTGAGAACATTCCTGATCAGCGCCTGGGTGAAGCCCACTCCCAAGGGCACTGCATGCCTCCCAGCCCAGCCCTCCCTGCAGTAACCCGGGTGCTCTCCACAGGGCCCTCCGCTCTACACCCTCAGACACCCCAGTGCACAAGCTCAGCTCCAACACCCTCCTACTCCAGGGTTGAAGTGCTCCTCGGCCTGGAGACCGGATCCCCTAGCCGTTTCCTGCGCACAGAGCCATTTCCTGCAGCTCTGTGCCCCACTTCCCCATTTTCCAGGTCTACCCCCCACTTCAAGCACACAGCCTGCTGTCTCCCCAAGTGCCTCCATCAGACAGCCCCTCAAAGGCAAGTGATGCTTTCTTCCTCACCACGGCCCAGACCCTTAGGGTGCTTAGACATAGGAGGCACCACAGACTTCTGCCCCATGATTCTTGGTCCACCAGCTAAACTGCATTTAGCTCAGTAAATGCATGAGCAAAGCTGAATTTCCCTAGTAAAACAGCCTAACCTAGAAGAGCATTCTTACACACTCTGAAGTAAGAAATAACATTTTGCTGTAACTTGACCCTGAAATGTGAAGGTGAGTTCCACCTGCTGCCTGAACAGAAGCGCCAGATGCCTGGGAGTCACGGCAGAGCAAAAGCAGCAGAAAGAGTCCTGCCGCAGTCACCTGCCAGCGTGAGCCGAGCACCTAAACCATGAACTTTTCTCTGCAGGAACAGAGTGACTTTAATCACTGGTGAGAGGGTTTCCGTGAGAACACAGAGCAACTCCACATTTGTATTTCCGTGCGCTAAGGCCTGCAATGGTCGAAGGTCATTACCGGACAGCGCCGTCCTGCTCTGGCAGAGTCTGGAAAGACCATTCCTTCTGCTCGGATGTCTGTGGGCTGAGGAAAACGACTTGCTGGGCTCGGCAGTGGTCTGTGCAGCTGGGCCCTCTGCTGGCACCGGCAAGGGGAGGCTCTGGGAAAGGCATCTCTGGTCCTCTTCAAAGGCCGTTAAGCCCCTGTCCTCCATGGGAAGAATGGAGGCCAATTGCCAAGCTTCCACCTCTAACAACTAGAAAACAACGTGAAGCTGATTAACATCTGCAAAGCAAAAACATAAAGACAGTTTAACCAACTAATTCGTAATGCTGAGTTCAGCTCGGCCCCAAAAGACATACACCCCCAACTGCCATCCCAGGTCAGAACCTGCGATGGGAGAACGGTCGGCCCAAAGTGGTGCTAAAAGAAGCTCTTTCCGGGCCGGACGCGGTGGCTCACGCCTGTCATCCCAGCACTTTGGGAGGCCGAGGCGGGCGGATCACGAGGTCAGGAGGTCGAGACCATCCTGACTAACACCGTGAAACTCCGTCTCCACTAAAAATACAAAAAATTAGCCAGGTGTGGTGGCGGGTGCCTGTAGTCCCAGCTACTCAGGAGGCTGAGGCAGGAGAATGGCGTGAACCCGGGAGGCAGAGCTTGCAGTGAGCCAAGATCAAACCACTGCACTCCAGCCTGGGCGATAGAGTGAGACTCTGTCTCTAAAAAAAAAGAAGCTCTTTCCAAGAAAAATACATAGGAAGATACAGGAAAGAGGGAAGGAGAGAGAGAGGAAAACAAAGAACAGGGTGGAAAGAAGTCATGAGGGAAGGCAGGGGCTGCAGGTACACACCAACTGAAAACACTCCCAGGTCACGATGAACCCATCAGCGCGGGGGGCTGCACAGCTCCCATGGTCCCAGCTTTCCCCTAAACAGTGAGTCCTGACCATCTGACCAGCTGCACACAGAATCACCTGGGCGCTGCCAACAAGTGAGGTCACAGGGGCCATGGCCAAGAGGCCACGTCTCCTAGAGAGAGGCCTGGCACCAGAGATTTGTATTTTTAGCTTTTCTCTTATACATGATTCAAATGCTGATACAGGGTAGAAATACAGGAAAATCTCACATACTCTTCACTGAGTTCCCTCTCATGGTGACATCTTACAGGAGAGTGTCACAGCCAGGAAACTGACTTGATACCATCCATCAGCACCATCCAGATTTCAAGGCATTTACCTGCACGTGTGTGTGTGCACGTGTGTGTGCGCGTGCATGTGAGTGCGCACGAGTGTGCGTATGTGTGAGTGTATGCGCGTGCATGCGTGTCCATGTGCGTGTGTGTGCACGTGAGCGTGTGTGCATGTGTGTGCGTGTATGTCCGTGCGAGTGCATGCGCGTCCGTGCGAGTGCGTGCGCATGTGCACGTGACCGTCTGTGTGCCTGTGTGTGTGTGCACGTGACCGTGTGTGTGTGTGTGCACGTGAGCCTGTGTTCCATGCAGTCTTGTCACATGTATACATTCATGTGACCACCCTGCAGAGTGGAGATACTGAAGACTTCCATCCTGCATGCTGGCAAGCACTTGCAACACAAGTACACATTCACCACCACCCTGTCCTCATGGCCAAACTCAACAAAAAGAGCCCTTCAAGCACGACTTCCTCTACTGGAAGGAAGCCCCCACCTGATCATCAGGCTTTAGATAAACACCAAGAGCAGGCTGTGGCCAATACCAGAACCATGGCTGGAGTTTCCCCCATAAAATGAGGAGACCCTGGGGCCAAGGCACGCCCACCGAGACCCCATATCCCCTCTTCTGGACCACCTTCTGGGTATCCAGAACCCCAGGGTTCCAACCAAAGGGTCTGGTGCCCACTTCTAAGATCTACACAGGCCTCTTTCCACCCAGGTCCTCCCACGCCGGCACACCTAGACCCGTGAACTGGCTGAGGAGCAGCCTTCCAGGAATAGCGAGCTTGGACAAGCTAGCAGGATGCCCGCACGAGGCTCTTCCAAGACAAGGCAGGCCTGGCGTGGAGAGGAAAGGGGAGCCGGCCCTCCCAACACTACCTCTTCCGGTATGGAACTCGGAGGAGTCCCCGCCCCTTGACTTATCCTAGCATCTGGTGACTGCTGGCCATCTTTGGTGTTCTTGACTTGCGGCTGCGTCACTCCAGTCTCTGCCTTCACCATCACAGAGCGTTCTCCCTGTTTGCATGTATCCTCACGTGGCCTTTTTTTTTTTTTTTTAAACTAGGAGATGAGGTCTCACTATGTTGCCCAGGGCATAAAAGACCTGATCCATGGAAGTCAAAGCACTAAACTTTTTAGCCAGGCAGGCCTCGTGGCCTGCACCTATAGTCCCAGCCACTCTAGAAGCTAAGGCAGGAGAGTTGCTTGAGCCCAGGGAGATGGAGGCCAGCCTAGGCAACAAAGCGAGACCTGTCAAACCAAATAAAATATAAAATAAAATCACTAAGTTTTTAGAAGAGGCTATCTGTAAGACTTTGGAGTAGGGAAGGTTTTCTTAAACAAGGCACAGAAAATTCTAGTTATAAAATAAGATTAATAAATTTAACATTAAAATTGAGAACACATCACACCTGTAATTCCAGCACTTTGGGAGGCCAAGGCGGGAGGATCACGAGGTCGAGAGATCAAGACCATCCTGGCCAACATGGTGAAACCCCATCTCTACTAAAAATACAAAAATTAGCTGGGCATGGTGGCATGCACCTGTAGTCCCAGCTACTCGGGAGGCAGAGGCAGGAGAATCGCTTGAACCTGGGAGGTGGAGGTTGCACTGAGCTGAGATCATGCCACTGCATTCCAGCCTGGCGACACAGCAACACTCTATCTCAAAAAAAAAAAAAAAATGAGAACACAGGTTCACAAAGAATACGATAAAGAAAATGAAAGAATGAGCCACAATTTGGGAGAAGAGATTTGCCACATACATAACCAACAGAAAATTAATATCCAGAATAACTTTAAAAGATAAACTATTTAGGCCGGGCGCGGTGGCTCAAGCTTGTAATCCCACCACTTTGGGAGGCCGAGACGGGCGGATCATGAGGTCAGGAGATCGAGACCATCCTGGCTAACCCGGTGAAACCCCGTCTCTACTAAAAAATACAAAAAACTAGCTGGGCGTGGTGGCAGGCGCCTGTAGTCCCAGCTACTCGGGAGGCTGAGGCAGGAGAATGGTGTGAACCCGGGAGGCGGAGCTTGCAGTGAGCCGAGATCGCGCCACTGCACTCCAGTCCGGGCGACAGAGCGAGACTCCGTCTCAAAAAAAAAAAAAAAAAAAAAAAAAAAGATAAACTATTTAAAGTTTAAACATTTTTAAAAGACACATGGCCCAATAGAAAAATGACAAGAAATAGGAACAAGCATTTTACAGGAGAGAAAATCCTAATCATGATAATGTTACACATACTAAGTCAGCAGAAATTAAGAATCTAATAATACCCAATGTCAAAAAGGATTTGGATCAACAAGAACTCTTAATACATTAACATAATCTCTTCAGAAAACAATTCAAGTCAAACATTTGTCTACATGGATACAGCACTTTCCACTTAGATTTATATTCCAGAGAAATTCTTGCACATAGATAAGAAGACACAAGAATGTCCAGTATGGTTCTCAATGGCAAAGACAGGCAGGAAAAAAGGAGGGAAGAAAGGGAGGGAGCGAAGGAGGGAGGGAGGAAAAAAAAGAAATGAAATCCAAATACTCATCAACAAGAAGATAGATTTTAAATTCTGGTGTATTCATACCACCAGTCACAGCAGTTAAAACAAATGAACTACACACAAGGGTGAATCTTAGCCATACATGAGTGAAAAAAATCAAGTTTCAGAAGACAATCAGCAGGAGGATTCCTTTGTCATGAAATAACCTAAATAAGTAGTTTAGGGAAACACACCTATGTGATTAAACTACTTCTTAAATAAGAGACTGGTAAACCTAAACTTCAGGCAGGTGGTTCCCTCTGGGTCAGGCAGATGCTAGAGTGGGGAAAAGGCACAAGGGCACAGTTTCCCTGATTTCCCTGGGTGAAGGGTTCAAATGTGTCCACTCTGCTGATACAATTCATGATTAACATTGCCTTTATTCCTTTGTATGACTCAACTGATATAGCCAAAAAATTCAGAGATGTTCTACACGCAAATCCAGTCTAGGACCCTAGAAGGCAAAGGCTCTGCAAACCTGCAGATGTGTAGGAGGCTAGAAAGAAATTACATATAGGGTTTGGGGTTCAAGTGTGCAGCTTTCCTACAAGCAGCAACGCTGAATGGGACATTTAGTCACAGGTTTACATCTCCTCTAAGCCTCCAAATGCACTAATTATTGCTACAATAAATAACGACATGATTACAGTGTGAGGCAGTTTTTTTTCTACTTTTAGAACCAACCTATAGACAAAGCTCAGGACACTTAATGATAGCTTCAGAATACATTGTAAATGTCGTAAAACCTTACTTTCTTAAAAAAGTAATATAACTCTTCAGAATACATTATGTTAGAAAGCCTTAATTCCTAAAAAATATAACTCTTCAGACTGCAATGTCAATGTTACAAAACTTTATTTTAAAAAGTAATATACCCAGTACTTTGGGAGGCCAGGCAGATTGCTTGAGCCCAGGAGTTCGAGATCAACTTGGACAACATAGGGAGACTCCATCTCCAAAAAAAAAAAAAAAAATTAGGCCGGTGCAGTGGCTCACGTCTGTAATTCCAGCACTTTGGGAGGCCGGGCAGATCACCAGGTCAGGAGATCGCGACCATCCTGGCTAACATGGTGAAACCCCATCTCTACTAAAAATACAAAAAATTAACCAGGCGTGGTGGTGGGCGCCTGTAGTCCCAGCTACTTGGGAGGCTGAGGCAGGAGAATGGCGTGAACCCAGGGGAGGCGGAGCTGGCAGTGAGCCAAAATCACACCACTGAACTCCAGCCTGGGCGACAGAGCAAGACTCTGTCTCAAAAAAAAAAAAAAAAATTAAGAATTAGCAAGTTGTGCTGGCACACACTGGTAGTCCCAGCTGCTTGGGAGGTTGAGGTGGGAGAATTGCTTGAGCCCAGGAGGCAGAGGCTGCAGTGAGACGACATGGCATCACTGCACTCCAGCCTGGGCCACAGAGCAAGACCCTGTCTCAAAATATAAAATAATAAAAAAGTAATATAACTACTCAGAATATATTGTAAATGTTACAGAAGCTTCTTTGTAAAAGTAACTACCATGAGATGGAAACGGGGAAAAATAAAAGCGAAGGGAGAGTAAGGGCGTGCAATTTTTTGTCCTTCATGGGAGAAAATAAATAAATACCAACTAAAGTTGAAACATCAAGATGTGGAAATTTAATTAGGTTACTGAGAATTACAAGCCTATCCAGGAGGGAAACTGATGGGACCCTCTGCGGGAGCGGGGAGGACAGCAGGAAAGATGTATCCTTTTTCCCCCCCCCCCCCCCCCCCGCCATGCCTCCTGGGGCGTCTGAGGTCCGCATGGCCAGTTAGTCACTGAGCAGCACCGGCCCCTCGAGCCTCCCGTGCACTCCACAGCCACAGCCTGGCCTCAAGAAATAACACAGCCTGGCTTCACGTGACCTTCGATCACTAAACTTTGATTCAAATGCTAACCAGAAATGCCTGCACGCCCAGGCCCAGATTTTTAGAATTGTCCTTTGTATCCACTGTGAGCTTTGTATCCACGGTGAGCTGCAGAACACAAACCCAGCAGACAGCACCTAATGGTGCCACCGAGTAACCATATTCCCATTGCTAGTTTTGATTCCAGGAGACCCAAGTGACCCCACCTGAGACCAAACAGGGGCAGGGATAGATGCAAGGAGCATCTCGGTGAACTTCTAGAAGCAACTGTCTCTCTCCCACCAGAACATAAGCTAAGAAGCAAATAGCTCCCACTGCTCTCAGCACAGCTGCACAATTAAAAGCAGAACCAGTTTCAGGATGAGGCCAACAAGGTGAACAGTGCAGGAGAACACAGCAAGGATGTCAGTCCTGGAGGAGGCACCTGCAGAGCCGAGCCCTTCCAAGCAGAGTGAAGAAGTCTTTCAGAGGCAAAGGCTCCCAGAGAGGAGTTCAGTACCCAGAAGAGTAGATGGACGTGGGCCTGGAGGAGCCAAGCACGACCCCAGAGCCTCCTAAAATTAAGACTCCTGCCCAGTCTTAATTTTATCCCCAAAGTGAACTTTTAAGGATTTAATGCTTAGGAGTAACATGGCCAGATACGCATTTTACAAAGACTACTCCAGGGACCATGTCAGGGCAAGGCTGGAAAGCAGAAGAAAAGCTACAGTAATCCAGGCAAGAAATTATAAAGTCTTAAGGTAGCAGCAGAAGGATGAAGAGGGAACCCCTAAGAGAAAAATCGACATCCAATGGTACTGATGCGGAAGGTAAGGACGAGAAAGGTCTCAAGACGGCAGCGCAGGCCCCTGCCGTAGTCTGGGAAAGAAAAACTCGTGAAAAGATTAAGGCTCAAGTCCAGGTCTGGGCTGGAACCAGGAGCGCTGGCGGCGCGCGCCCCCCACCCCGTGGCGCCGGCTGAGCCCGCAGGGACCCACACGCCCAGCGCGGGAGCGTGGCGGGATCTGGGCTGGTTCTCCTGGAGTTCGCCTCGCAGGGCGGGCTGCGGTGAAGAGGCGCACAGTCCCGAGGCGACCCGAGGCGCGGGGCCGCGGCGCCCGCCAGGCAGGCTACACTGAAGGGCGCCCCGAAGACGCTGGGGGCGCGGGGCCCGGGACCAACGGCCGCAACCCCGCCGCGGTCTGGGCACGGAAAGGACGCTGGCTCGGGGATGCGTGAAGGGCGCAGGGGCGGGAGACCCGGGGTCGGGCTCGTCTGAGGGCCGGGCCGGGCGGCGAACCCTCCTAGGCCAGGAGCGCGGACTCGCGCAGGCCCCACAGCGGCCCTCGGGAGATTGGGGACCCCGGCCCGCTCTCCCCAGCGCAGGTTTCTCACCTGGGTCAGGCGAGGGTCACGCCAAGCCGGCTTCACACCGCGGAAGGGAGCTGCTCCGCGCTTTTATCCCACCGGCCAATCGCACAGCGACTCACACCGATTGACAAGCTCCACGGACCAACCACTTGTGCGTATGGGCGGGACTAAGCCAGCCAGAGTCCAGAAGCCCGCGCTAACGGTTGCTAGGGACGCACCGGCCATTTCCCCCCCCCCCCCCTACGGCGCTTCGGAGGAGCCAAAGGAATAATGGGCGCCTCCGCCCCCGGGCCGGTCAGCTGCGGTTTCCTCCAGTCTCGGGATCAAAATAGGTGAGTATCGCAGAGCTCGCCTCTTGGAGGCCTCTTTCTGAAGGCAGAGGACGCGGGGCGGTTCGCTCATGGGCTGGGCGGCTCCGCAGGGTAGACGAAGCCTGCAGCGTCCGCACTGGGCTGGGAACGGTTTGCAAGGGGAGCGCGGCTGGCGCCCCGGAGCCGGCCAGCTGGCTGGCGGCCCCACC
The DNA here is from genome assembly GCF_003255815.1 of Theropithecus gelada. Lineage (NCBI taxonomy): Eukaryota > Metazoa > Chordata > Mammalia > Primates > Cercopithecidae > Theropithecus > Theropithecus gelada. Next base: position 117,638,804 of record NC_037680.1, read on the forward strand.
ATCGCAAGTGCCCGCACCTGCCCGCCTGCTCTGAGCATCTAGAGAAGGCGGCATTTCGCAGGGGTAAAATCCGCGCCTGGACGCCGGGAGAATGTTGTTGCTCTTGCCGTTTGGCCCATTGTACAGACGCAGCCAGCGAGGCTCGCAAAGCTCAGGGATGCACATAGGACTGGCCCGCACCTTGCAGCCACGGAAAGATCCGCCTGGCCCGCGGCCCCTCCACGCCTCCGAGGTCGAGACAGTGACATAAGTCAACTCTCGAGCCCAGGGCGTCTCTCCACTCTGCTTAGACGTCCACTCCGTCTGCCTGCAGCTACGGCCGGTGCGTCCCGCTTCGACTCCCTTTGCTTTCCTTCTCAGTTTCTCGCCTCCAGACTGTTCCGGCGCCGCTGCCTGAAATTACCTGCCCCGGGGGAGGCGCGGCGCGCGGCGCGCAGCCTCATGACGGAACTACAATTCCCATGAGGCGCTGGGCACACGCAGGCGCGCCGCGGCTGAACTCGCCGCGCCGGAATCCTATTGGCTGGGCCGACTCTGAGGCGGGAGCCCTGATTGGTTGATGGGTCTGAGGCGACAGATTCCGGAAAGGGGAAGAGCAGCCAACATGGCGGCGGAACGCGGCGCGGGGCAGCAACAGTCGCAGGAGATGATGGAGGGTGAGCGGCCCCTGCGGGCGGCGGCCCAAGGGCCGGCCGGGCGGGCGGGGGGAGCTTCGGGCCGGAACTGCTCCGTGCCTGAGAGAAACCCCACGTCCCGCCTCCGGCCGCCGCCGCGCGGCCCCCTGACAGCTGACAGCCGGACCCGGGGGAGCGGGGGAGGCTCTGGACCTCGGGGGAGCCCCGGCCTGGGGGCGGCAGCGGCCGGGAAGGACCCAGAGCTAGGGGTAGAGCGGCGGCGCGAGGCCAGGCCGGGGGTGGGGCTGAATGGGACGCGGTGGCTCCATTCAGTCCAGTTGGAGCCTCGCCCCGAGCCTCTGAGATTGACAGGCGGGGGAGCCTCCTCGGTCAGCTGACGAGGAAACTGAGGCTCTGGGCGCTGGGATCTACCCGAGTCTGCTCCTTGGTTCGCGTGGTGAGGATGGAGAAGGGTCTTCTCCTGAAATCGTAAGGACTGTTGGCGAAGGGGTAGCAAGGAACCAGATTTAGTTACACAAGGTGATACCTGTTTTCAAAGCTGTCATAGTTCCAGAAAGTCTAAATTCAACTTTCTTCCTCCTCATTCATTTTGTTAAAAACAAAACAAATTTAAAAAAATGCATATATGTATATGTTATACGTACGCATGTATTTATATATAATTCTCTACATATCTGTAGGTACGGTCATACGTACATGTGCAGTATGTGTATAAACATGCGTGCACACACCCACCAACTGGGGAATCAGTTGTGTCATCAAGTGCTTAAGTGCTTTTGGGTCCCATGGTTTGGTGAGGGGTACAGCCCTCCCAGAAGAGCAGTCACTGCCTCATGTGAAAGTGGTAGGGAGGAGGAATGTGGAGCTGGGGAAGGACGGCGGGTGCAGAAGAAAGGGCTGACATGTTCGGGAGTGGTGAGAGCTGCACAAGCAGGGCCAGCTCTGAGCTGGAGCCTGAAGAATAACTCGAAGGCAACGAGGTTGGGGATAAGGTGAGGGAAAAGAGCAAGAATCACTCAAGATGAAGAAAGCTGCGGTCAAGGGGTGTGGAGGAGAGTTTGACCAAATCATATGTGGTGGGGATGGGGGCGATGGTGTTAAGGGTCTTGGACTTCATACCCTTGGAGTTTTTTTAAGTAAGAAGTGCCTCTTCATATCCTCCCACTCCCTCTTCAGCTGCTTCCATGTCTTGGTAAATGACAAATATAAAAGCCCGGCTTTTCTCTCTGTCCCACTCCCACCCGTGTCCTATTAGTCAAGGAGCTCTGACTTTTACTTTTAAAAATAATCTCCAAATCTTCGATGTGTCCTCCATTCCCGTTGCCAGTACCTTAACTCAGACCTTCGTCATCTCTAGGCTAGATTGATTGTCCCTGCTCCCCAGCCCATTGTCCCCAGCACACCAAAGTCATTTTCTTACATTCTGATCCACTGTCGCATGTTCCAGCCCCTCTGCTGCCCTCAGGCTTCGCTTTGGCCAACCTTCATTAGCTGAGCCTCTCCTAACCTCACAGCACTCCTCTTCCTGGGGTTTTTGCACCAGGTTGTCATGCAATAAGAACTTTCTCTCCCTGAGCCTGGGCCACCAAGTGACCTGTACCTGGTGGTGACTAATTTGTTAAATATCTACTGCATGTCATGCATGTACTAACTGCTCTTGTGCCTTTTCTAATTTAACCCTGACAGCAACTCGCTGAGGCATAGGTTCTATACTAGCTCCCTTCCACAGACTAGGAGATTGAGGCTTTCAAATGGAAATGATTTGCCAAACCTGCATCTCTAGCAGCAAGCTGCAAACTCAGGAAGAGCATTCCAGAAATACTTTTGGACTCAAAGATCGGATTTGGATTTTAGAATTAGATCAGACTCTCTGGCAGTGGAGAATAGGTTAAACAAGGCAAGGCAAGTCGCAGAGAGACAAGTTAGGAGGCAGGGCAGGAGCACAGGCCACAGCTAACAAGTAACTGAGCTACCGTCATTGCAGGGGTAGGGAAGAAGAGATGGATTTGGAGGGTTTGGAGCTGGGTTTTATGAGGACTTGTTTTATACAGCAATCCTTTCTTGGGTTTTACTTTGCTAGGCTAAGCAGGAAATACAAAGCTGAAATTGAACTTTTTCCCTCAAAGAGCACATCTCTTTGTAGATAAACCATAGTCAGGAAAGAGACTATTTTCAGTATGGTTGATAATTCCAAGTAATGTGTTAGTGCCTCGTGTTTTCCAGACAGACTTCCAAAAGAGGTCATGAATAAAGTTATAAAAAAGAAAAACGATTTGACAACCTTACCAAAGCATTTTTGCCTGACACATTGAATTGCCTTATTCTTTAATTCGAAAAATATTTATGAACATTTAAAAGCCTTGAGTTGCTAACATTCTGTCCAGTGTCCAGTGTGAAAGCTCATTTCACACCAATGAGCTTTCTGTGGGCGGTCAGCACTACTGGCTGTATTCTCCTTTTCCTTAGTGATCTTTCCTGCCCACAATCTGATTTGAGTTAGTGTTGATTTCTTTCAGAACGTGGGCCTGTGAACTTGGCTGGTTTTCTTAGCCAGATCAATAGTAGAGCGTGGATGGAGGTATGTGGCAGAAGAGTCACAGTGGTGGTCACCCAGCCCGAAAGTGAAAGGCACTCAGGAGGTGCTTCACTACCTGGTTCCATTAGTGGATTTAATCACAAGTGATCCAAGGCTTTCAGAACACTGGGCAATTCTTCACAAGCTCCTTGAGGGCAGAAGTAGTGTGTTCCTCACCTAAGTATCCATGTGGGCTCCACACTCTGCTCCCCATTCTCCCTGCTGCCATATGCCTCAAGTGGTGCTGGGACATGGGAGACACTCAAATGGTTATTGAACTGGATTCAACAAACATGTTTAAATGAAGTCCTTTTGACTTACAACTGAGTGTTTATTATATGTTCCTTAAAGTCCCATAAATTGGATGTGAATTCTCATTGACTTGTGTGGGTTCAGTTGACAGGCGGGTCGAGTCCGAAGAATCCGGCGATGAAGAAGGGAAGAAACACAGCAGTGGCATCGTGGCAGACCTCAGTGAACAGAGCCTGAAGGATGGGGAGGAGCGGGGGGAGGAGGACCCAGAAGGTACCAGGCCCCGCTCCCTTGGGGGACATCTGCTTTTTGGGGGATATGGGCTATACTACATATGGTCTGTCCCTGGGTGTGGGTGATGTGTGGTCTGGAGAAGGACTGCCGCGCTCCTTAGGGGCCCTCAGTGGGCCAGGGCAGGTGGATGTGCTCTCTGAGGCGCTCCCTCAGCAGGCTGACTCATTGACAGCATTTGCAAAAAGGATGTGGTTTTTTTCCAATTCCACTGAAGGCAAATCCTAGCACGGATATGGGTACTAGTATGCCATCTGGGACAGAACCACGACATTGTTCACCGGATGTGGTGGCTCATGCCTGTAATCCCAGCACCTTGGGAGGCCGAGGTGGGCAGATCACAAGGTCAGGAGATCGAGCCCATCCTGGCCAACATGGTGAAAACCCATCTCTACAAAAAATACAAAAATTAGCCAGGCGTGGCGGCGTGTGCCTGTAATCCCAGCTACTCAGGTGATTGAGGCAGGAGAATTGCTTGAACCCAGGAGGCGGAGGTTGCAGTGAGCCGAGAATGCACCACTGCACTCTGGCCTAGGTGACAGAGGGAGACTTCGTCTCAAAAAAAAAAAAAAAAAGAACCACAACATTGTTTTATTAACCATATGTTTAGGAAGCCAGATTTGAAATAAACGTTATGGCTGACTGCTATGTTTCCGTGTCCTACCATAGCAATAGAAACCTTTAATCTCTTCAGAGAAATTATTTCTGAGTCTTGCCTTACCATTTTTATAGGCCTAAGGATTGACTTCTAAAGTGCCTAAATGTGGCCGGGCATGGTGGCTCCCGCCTGTAATCCTAGCACTTTGGGAGGCCAAGGCGGTTGGATCACTTGAGGTCAGGAGTTCAAGACCAGCCTGGCCAATATGGTGAAACCCTGTCTCTACTAAAAATACCAGAAAAAAAAAAAAAGAAAAATTAGCCAGGCATGGTGGTGTGCACCTGTAGTCCCAGCTACTTGGGAGGCTGAGACAGGAGAATTGCTTGAACCCGGGAGGCAGAGGTTGCAGTGAGCTGAGATCACACCACTGCACTCCAGCCCAGGCGACAGAATGAGATTCCGTCTCAAAAAAAAAAGCAAGTTTCTGAACAGTATGCGTGCACGTATGTACTTTTACCTGCTAAAGAAAGAAAACACATCAAACGGGCTGAGTCTGTCCAAACAGCAGGTTTAAGAAGGATCTATACATTTTGCATTTTCTAGATTTGTATACAATGTATGAATAATCATGCATCCCTTATAAAAATAAAATAAATTTATAAAGAAACAAACCTAATTTTTAAAATAACATTTTGCTCTCTGTGCCAGCAAAGATGTTTGGTAACTATGGCAACCTACTTTTAAGGCAAAAGGAGATTACCACAAAAGTACCAGTTACATTTACTTTGGAACTTCGGAGCTGATATTCTGGAAGTGATGTGGGTGGAATAAAGTGCATGGGAGAGATAGATGGAAGCTTCCGTTATCGCCTGACTTAGTCACCAACAGTGGAGCGGTAGGAGCCCCCGCTATCCTCAGATGGGTGCTGCTGAGACATCGGGTGTTTGTGGAAGACTTGAGAGTTGGCAGAGCGAGCCCTGTGTGCTTTCTTTCCCTGGGTCACTAGCACAGGCTAATGATGTTGTCCTCATGTTCTGTAAGTACCCAGGTGTGGTAATGTGTTACAGATGAGGAGAATGAGACTCTCTGCAGCTTGTCCAAGGGCACATGGCTACACGGCAGACCAGCTGGCCTGGCCTGGAAAAATCCAAGTTTTTTTCTTTGAGATGATTAGCTGATTATGAGTTTTCTGGGTATAGATTTCTAGCCCTTAGAGAAGCCAAGACTTGCTCCTACCTGTGTTTGTTTAAGTCTTAAATTCAATTAAAACAAATTTAATTATGTCACCTGTTACCTTCTACCTATTTTCCCTAAATTATTTTTAAAATATGATGAATATATAATACACTCAGAAGGGCATTCTAGGCTGGAAACCTTGTTTCAGAGGTTAGCTGACATTTTGAGTGGTGAGCGGCCAGCCATGCTGGATGTATTACAAACAGGACCCCTTAAAGCCGTGTGACCATGTGTCCTGAGGAGCCTGGCACAGCCCGTTTCTGCCTGCCGGCCCGGAATAACTGCGCCCTTCTGCTCTCAAAGGGTCCTGGTTTGGACCACAGGACCTGGGCACCCTGCCTTAATTGTAGTGCCTCTTCCAGTGCAACTTCCTGAGCCTATGAACTTGACACTGTCTTTTGGGGTGATTTGTATCTATCTCTTGGTTTTGCCCAGTTCCTTTTATTTAATTCTTAGGTTGGTTGGTATCCTGTACAGTTGTGGAAAAACTATAGTAAACTTTTTTTTTAACTAGCCACAGTTGATGGTTATAGAAAAGGCATAGTGGAAAAACTGAAGTGAATGCAGCCATGTTGGATCATTACTTTGTTAAGCTGGTCTGATGTCAAGTGCTCCTCTCAGAGGCCTCCAGGTGAGGTGAGGAGCCAGCCCTTAGCCTGTGGTCCAGGGCTGTGTGAGCTCGCCCCGCTGCAGAAGCAAGTGCACGTTTGCTCTAGGAAGAGCCACAGTGAGCGCTGACAGCCCTGTAAGGTAGTGACAGTGACAATCCATTTACAGGAGAAAGAGCATCCTATGGGTATAATTCACAGAATCCAGACTGGGAGAAGCACTACAAGACAAGCTTGTGTTCCTACAACAGAAAACTACAAGGGGAAAAAAGTTTAAGAAAAATGCTGGGCTGGGTGCAGTGTCTCGTGCCTATAATCCTAGCACTTTGGGAGGCCAAGGTGGGAGGTTCACTTGAGGCTCGGCGTTCCAGACCAGCCTGGGCAACATAGCGAGACCCTGACTGTACAAAACATGGTTTTAAAAAATTTGCCGGGCATGGTGGCTCACACCTGTAGTCGCAGCTTCCTGGGAGCCCAAGACAAGGATCACTTGAGCCCACAAGTTCAAGGCTGCAGTGAGCTATGATCACACCACTGTACTCCAGCCTGAGCAGCAGAGATCCTGTCTCTTAAAAAAAAAAAAATTAATTTAAAAAATTTTTTAAAAAGAGAAATACCATCTAGTCACAATATACAGCCTTATTTGGATCATAATGCAAGTGAACTAAGGGAAGAAATGTTAAGACAGTTGAGGAAATGCGAACACTGACAATCTTTGGTAATACTGAGGAATTACTGTTAATTTTTTTAAGTGTTTTAAGGGGTGAGTGTGCGTGTTTGTGTGTCTGCATGAGTCTGTATACCACTGATGTGCATGCGTGTGTCTGTGTAGTGTGCATATGTGCCTTTGTGTCTTTGTGCATGCGTGTGTGTGTGCATCTGTGTGTGTCTTAGTCCTTTTCAGCACATATGCTGAAGTAGGTTCCAATGAAATGAAACGAGGAAGTGCTTAACAGGGAGTCTGTCACCTCAGCAGGGAGAGCAGCTCTCTCTGCCTCCGCACAGAGGAGGCCGGCTCCGGTGTGGAGAGTCCTCGTGAAATCCAATGGGCTTCTCTGCTGGAGTGAGTTCATCAGTCTCCCCATTGAGAAGTGTGTTTAAATTATTCAGTGAGCCTCTTTGATCCTATCTGTTGAACTATGTTTTGTTTTGTTTTGCTCTTTGCAGAGGGAAGTGTTTGTAGATGCTGGGCCACCTTCCAAAGCGATAAAAGGCCCATCCTAGAGCATCTGATGTGCCCAGCACGATCTAGATTCTAATGGCCTGGTTTATTGCCACAAACAAACAGAGAAAAGCTACGTAGGAGGCAGGCTGCTGCCAGTTCTGCGGCTCTGGGAGTCACGGAAAGGCAGTAGTGCTGCCCTGCTCACCTGCACTCAGCTACTTCCTCCCCTCCTTCCCACTAACAGCTTCAAAACACATTTCCCTTCTCAGGAAGTTCAAAGGCACAGATGGATGTTTGGAGACCTTTGCCAATATCTGAATTCAGGGAATTCAGAATGCTTAAAACATCACTATTGTTGGAGCAGGGTTCACCCTTGCCACATTCTCCAGGTCCTCAGCAAACTTTCCCATTGGTTCCTCCTCAGGGTTTGAGCTGGATCTGGGCACCAAACAGCCCCAGACCTCGGCCAGATGCAGCTCTTCACCAATGCCTCCTGTTAATGGGGTTCTGAACAAACCTCTTTTTCTAATTTTTTTCAGAAGAACATGAGCTGCCTGTGGACATGGAAACCATCAACCTGGACAGAGATGCAGAGGTAATGCCGCCTGCTCAGCCCAGCCTTGAGCATGGTGATGGACCACCTGTCAGGTTATCTTGTATGAGATTAGTAAGTTACTTCCCTAAAGAGGTTGCCTAAGCCTCCGTTGGTTGGATCAGAGTCCTGTGTTCATGTTGTTTTTCTTACCAGTGATTGTTATCCCCATGTCTATGTGACCCTTGAGGATTGTGTGGCAGATGAGATGCCTTTGACTCATACATTCTCTGGGTCTGATGATTACATTATACATGAGGGTCCCAACAGCCGCAGGCTGTGTATGACTGGCCTGGCCGCTGGGCCTCCTGAGCCCCCAGCATGTCTCTGATGGTGATGGGATGGGGTGCATATCCTCAGAGCCTGAGCTTATGTTTTGTGCATACAGGATCTAGGGAATGAGAAAAAGATGTCATGTACCAATCATTTTAAGGGCCAGTTTTACATAAAACTAAGTCATCACTAAACCAAAGAGCCCCCGCGACACACCTTGTCACCGACACCTGTCTGCTGCAGACCCACCTGGCACTGCCTCCCCCACTGCTGCCCACTCCCAGGCCTCCTCTGATGGCTCCTCTTCTAAGACACAGGTCTCCAGCCACTTTGCTATAGCCGAGTATACATTTCCGCTTTGTTTCAGGATGTTGATTTGAATCACTGTCGCATTGGGAAGATTGAAGGATTTGAGGTACTGAAGAAAGTGAAGGTGAGAGGGACTCTTATGAGGGGACTATGACCCATATCACCTATAAGATGTGGATAAGTCCAGAATCGAGCCATCAGTCCCAAGTTGTGGTCTTTGTCTCAGCCTGTGGGAGGCGTGGCTGCCTCCACCTTGTAGCAGGCCTTTACTGGGAGCACAGCAAGTGTGAGACAGCAGTCGAGGGACTTGAGGCACAGCCCTGGGGCTGGCTCTCCTGAGCTCAGGCGGCCAGTGACCTGTGACTCTGGCCTGCCTCAGTTCTGTGCCTGTGTTCAATTAGGCACTCAGTGAATTTTATGGTCCTCCGTGCATCTCATTTGAATTTGTTTCTCAAAATTGAGCCCACCATAGGTTCTTATGTTCTGCCAGGAAGTGGCAAACACCCATACCCCAGGCCAACGCCTCCCTCCTCAACTAGGCCTGCTTGGTGGGGGGCCTGCCTCCTGCTTCCTTTTGGGTTCCTGCCCATCCTCAGGTGTGTCGAGGAATTCTAGCTTAGTGCCCTTGCCCACCTACCTCTCAAAGGTCAGCACCTTTCTAGGAAACAGCAGGAGAATGAAGACACGTCCTTCCACCAGAAGGGCCTGTCCTATGTCCTCCAGTACCAGCTGAGGCCTTCTCGTGGCCTCCCCCGTGCCTGTGTCAATTGTCCTTTTCCCATCCCCCAGACTCTCTGCCTCCGCCAAAATTTAATTAAATGCATTGAGAATCTGGAGGAGCTACAGAGTCTTCGAGAGCTGGATCTTTACGACAACCAGATCAAGAAGATTGAGAATCTGGAGGCGCTAACAGAGCTGGAGTGAGTCATGAGACCCACAGGAGAACAGCATGGTGGGGAGGCCACTGGGTGGGGGTGTCCAGTCTCTCCAGAGCCCACCTCCTGCTGGCTCTTGGCCCTTGAGAGGCTGCCTCTGCCACAGGGTCCTGCCCTGCGTCTGAATCCCAAGTCTCTGCCTGCTATGTTCAGGGCTCCAGGAGGCCACGTTGGCTTCATGCATGTCTTCGGCTTCCTGGACAACCCTGACTTGCAGAGTAAACCTTTGATGGGAAGGCTGCAGCGGGGACTCCTGGAAAAGCCTCCATTCAGGGATGATACTGAGATTGGTCGAGGGGAAAGTTAATCCAGAATTTCCTCCTGCCTTTTGAATCCTCTTTTTTTAAATTAAAAAAAAAAAAAGTGACATTTATAATTTAAGGAGTCAGGTTCTACACCAGGTGCAGTGGTGCATACCTGTAATGTCAGCGCTTTGGGAGATCAAATTAGGAGGATCACTAGCCCAGAAGTTCGAGATAGCCTGGGCAACATAACAAGACCCTGTCTACAAAAATTAAAATTAAAAAAGAAGGAGCCAGGTCCTAGTTATAACTTTACCTGGATTTCTGCCCTTTGTTGCTCATTCATTTTTGCTTGTTTTGTTTCTAATTCGGTACTTCTCAGGCCTCTTCTGTGTGCAGAGCCTGGTGCAAGGTCCTGTCATGGGCACAGGTGTGAATGAAACAGTTTCTGCCTCAAATACCATCCTGGGAGCCAGGGCATCAGGAGCCTGTAGGCTGCCTCTGGCTTGCTCCGGGCTCCTAGGCAGCCTCCAAATCCCTCATGACAGCATCAGTGTGAGCCAGGCGGCAGCAGGGGCACAGACCGCACCCCCTGCCCCACCCCACCCCACCCTGCCCCGCCCCACAGTGACTGCAGTCCCCTAATGGGGTGCTACCTTTAGGGTGGTTGAATTGTGAGTTCTCTGCAACCTATGCTCATGTAATTTTTTTAAAAAACTGTTTTGGTTGTTCTCAGGATTCTAGATATTTCTTTTAATCTGCTGAGAAACATCGAAGGGGTTGACAAGTTGACACGACTGAAAAAACTCTTCTTGGTCAACAATAAAATCAGTAAAATTGAGAACTTAAGCAACTTACATCAACTACAGATGCTAGAGCTGGGATCTAACCGCATCCGGGTAGGTGCAGACAGCCCTGACTAGTATATTCAGGGAGAGGCAGCTGGCGGGTTGTGTGTGGACTCAGTGGGTGTATGTAGAATGCATAGTGAGTATGCCTTTCTTAGGATGCTGTGATTTTTTTCATGAACAAGGAAATTTTTTTTTACTGATACTGGAAGTCAGTATCAGTAAGTCCTGAGTGGTCTAGCCTTTCTTCTGCACGTAGATTTCAGTTGCTCTTCATCCAAATCATGACCCTAAATCACACCATTCCCAGTTACATTCTGCCTGAGATGAACCAGCCGACCTGAACGCCTTGCTCTTGGACTTACTCGTGGTGATCTTCTCTGGCATGCTGCTTTGAGATGAAAGTTTCCCAAGCCCAGCAAAGTGGTCACTCGAAGTGATGTACATACCAGGGGCTTTAGAAAGCCTCTTGCTGCTGACACACTCCCAAAGGCAGTGCTGAGTTGGGCCTTCCTCCCTGAATGGCTTAATACTCCTGGGACACAGTCCCCAGCAGGATTAGATCTGTTCTCAGGACCCATTTGACCTTGAAAACGTGGGACAGAATGGAAATAAAAGACTTTGGAAAAGTGATCTGGTGTTCCACAGAAGCAGGATCAAGTCTTCACCAGCTGACTCATAACCACCGTCATGTGCTGAGGGGAATGCGGGAGGGCGTCCCAGGAGGACTGACATTGAAGGTGGATCTGCCAGGCAGAGAGAGGGGAGGGTTCCCGTGGGCAGGCAGGAGGACTTCTGTCAGCCAGAAGAGCATTCAAGCCCCGTGCCTGGCTCCTAATCAGGGTCATGGCACAGAGCCTGTGCTTCCCCCAGCCTTGCTTAGTGGCTTTGGCAGGTGTTTCTGAGCACATCTGACCCTGCCCCATGTTCAAAATGCCCCTCTGTTTGGCTTCTGAAAGTATTACAGCATGCTATGTCTGTCCTGGGCCCTTGAGAGCTTGGACAGGATACAAACCAAGGGAGGCTGGTTTTGGCAAGAGTCTCTTGACAGTTATTGTTAGAGATTTCATGGCCACAAATAGCAAAGCAGCACATTTAAAACTAGAGAGCAGCCCAGATGTCCACACTTTACCAAGTGTCTGACTGTGGAACTTTCTAGGGGAACAGTGGCTCATCACAAATTAATGCAGACTACAGCCGGTGAGGATGCCCCCGCCCCACCAAGTCCTGCGGTGGTGTGTGGATTAGCACACCATCTTCCAGCCTGGGGTCCCCACCTGGTTAGCAAGCACCTCATCTGGTTCTTTTGTGTCTGCTGAAATATTTAAAGAATGACTTGTTCTGAGAGAGAGTGAACTGACAGAGGAGGGAAACTGAAGTCCAATCAATAAACAGTCATTAAACATCCTGTTGTAGGCAAGTCACCATGGGGAGATCAGACAGGGCAGCGTGGTCACTGCCTCTGGAGGTTTATGGTTGAATAGAGGAGCACATGATCACAGCAAGGAAGAGTGCTGTAGGCGGGTGTGGAAACTGGGCAAGAGGGGCAGAGTGCTGTGGTGTGAGGGCCCCCCAGGAATCCTAAGTGAGGGTCCCAGGATTTCAAAGACTTAAGGTCAGAGTCCCATACCTCACTTCTGTAGAGACTGAGGCTCTTGGGAGGCCTTTTTTTTTTTTTTTTTTTTTTTTTTGAGACGGAGTCTCGTGCTATTGCCCGACCTGGAGTGCAGTGGCTCAATCTCGGCTCACTGCAAGCTCCGCCTCTCAGGTTCACGCCATTCTCCTGCCTCAGCCTCCTGAGTGGCTGGAACTACAGGCACCTGCCGCCATGTCCAGCTAATTTTTTTGTATTTTTAGTAGAGACGGGATTTCACTGTGTTAGCCAGGATGGTCTCAATCTCCTGACCTTGTGATCTGCCTGCCTTAGCCTGCCAAAGTGCCGGGGTTACAGGTGTGAGCCACCACGCCCGGCGGGAGGACATTTTAATGTGTCCGCTCACAAGTTTAGAACTGGAAGGGACTTGGGAATCTGCTGGTCCCTGGGTTCTGAGACTGTTCCTCAGCACCCCAGAAAATCTGAGGGTTGGAAGTGAGCTCAAGACAGTCTTGGACTCGCCACTCTTGTATTCTGCTTTCAAGTAGGATTTCCACCGGAAGTCTTAGCAGATACATCGCTAGCCCCGCATCACAGAACTGAAGCCCTGACAGCTCTGCCCCAGTCCAGTCACCTGCTGGCTGCCTGGCGCAGCCTGTCAACTGCAGTACTCATTGCTGTTCTGTCCTTTCCACAGGCAATTGAAAATATTGACACCTTAACCAACCTGGAGAGTTTGTTTTTGGGGAAAAACAAAATTACTAAACTTCAGAACCTGGATGCGCTCACCAACCTGACAGTCCTCAGTATGCAGGTACAGAGCTTCCTGAGCCGCCCGTCCCTGCAAGCCCTGGCAGCGCCAGTGCTGCTGAACACAACCTTAGTTTTTATCCTTCACAATTGGCACTTTGTTTCACTCTTAGTAAACAATTGAAACATTAGATGTCACAGACTTTATACATACTTGTGCCAAGCAAAAACTTGATTGTCTTATTTATTTATTTCACTTTTTTAGAGACAGGGTCTTTATCTGTCACTCAGGCTGCAGTGCAGTGGTTCTATCATAACTCACTGCAGCCTCCAACTCCTGGGCTCAAGCCAACCTCCCACCTCAGCCTGCCAAGTTGGTAGGACTACAGGCATGCACCAGCACCTTCAGCTAATATTATGTCGAGGGGGTGGGGCATGGAAGAGATGAGGTGTCACTGTGTTGCCTAGGCTGGTCTTGAAGTCTTGACCTCGAGTAATCTTCCTGCCTTGGCCACCCAAAATGCTGGGTTTATAAGCATGAGCCACCACTCCTGGCCTTTTTTTTTTTTCTTTCTGGAGACAAGGTCTCACTCTGTCATCCAGGCGGGAGTGCACTGACAAGTACATTCATAGCTCACTATAACCTCACACTCCTGGGCTCAAGTAATCCTCCCTCCTCAGCCTGCCAAGTAGCTGGGACTGCAGGTACACACCACCATGCCTGGCTAATTTTTGTATTTTATGTAGAGAAGCGGTTTCCCCATGTTGCCCAGGGTGGTCTTGTACTCCTGGACTCAAGCGAACCTCCTGCCTTGGCCTCCCCAAAAATTTCATTCTTAAGTGCCATGTTTTTGATTTTTTCCACCCACTGCCCCAGTAGCAGTCCTAGATGGTTTTTAGCCAAAGGGGACTTCTTCAGAAGGTGGAGCTTATTCTAAATTCTAAAGTGTTTGGCTCAATGGTAGAAGCAATTCCTTCCATTACACAGAGAATATCAACCCTATTAGACTTCTGCATTTGGGAGTTGGTAAGCACTTGAGTGTGCCTAGGCTCCTGTTTACCTTTTGTGTTGGAAGCAAATTAGCAGCATTAAACCCTTGAAGCGAGCTGGAACAAAGTGCTCTGGGGACAAGGCCCAGTGTGGTTAGTTGATCCCGTTGACTGACACTGAGGGGCATGTGAAAACCACTCTTAACCCTTGGTGAAGCAGAAGTTTGTCAGGCTTCTTTAAGAAAGTTCCGGCCGGGCGCGGTGGCTCAAGCCTGTAATCCCAGCACTTTGGGAGGCCGAGACGGGTGGATCACGAGGTCAGGAGATCGAGACCATCCTGGCTAACACGGTGAAACCCCGTCTCTACTAAAAAATACAAAAAACTAGCCGGGCGATGTGGCGGACGCCTGTAGTCCCAGCTACTCGGGAGGCTGAGGCAGGAGAATGGCGTGAACCCGGCAGGCGGAGCTTGCAGTGAGCTGAGATCCGGCCACTGCACTCCAGCCTGGGCGACAGAGCGAGACTCCGTCTCAAAAAA